>NC_090341.1:10158619-10446119 GCF_035084215.1 Heptranchias perlo
CACATGCTGTGAGCTTACTGCTCATTATTCACTGAGCATAATACTGCAACGACTTACATTTACATAGAGCTCCTCCTGTAAAACATTTCAGAGGATTTTATAGGGAGGAGTGTGGTCACCGAGCAAAAAATAAATAAATAAATAAAGGAATGGGGGAGACACATGACTGAAATTATGGTTGAAAAGATTTTTTTTAGGAGGTCCTGCACTGGTATTTATAGGAGTGAAACCACGAGAGGGTGATACTATGGATGAGAGATGGATGAGGATAATGGAATGGTCAACGGTGTCAAAGGCAGCAGAGAAGTCCAATAACAGCAGTGCCTGACTGAGCTCTTTACTTTACTATTGCCTTTTTTCAGTGAAACAAATCTGAAACAATGGTGTTGTTACAAGTTTTGGGTCCGTTAGGCTCAGTGGGTAAAAGGTGATACTGAGGCACACAGACCACAAGGGACCCCGGATCGATTCCCAAGGTGGGCTAAGTTCATTGATCTCAGCCAGGGCGGCTAGGGAGCTGCTGCAATTGGCATCAGTGTCCCTCAGCATGGGGAGAAGAAGAAAAATCAGCCCGGATTGTACTCCTGATCACTATCCAGCAACTCTTGCTGGAAAGTGCTCATACGTGTGTGTGTGTGTGTGTGTATGACTGTAGATTCAGACTTAGCTGTGGTATCCTGCCCCGGACAACTTGCCAATGCTCACTGCCTAGACTCATATAATCACAGAACCATACTGTACAGAAGCAGGCCATTTGGCCCATCATGCCTGCGCCATCTCTTTGAAAGAGCTATCCAATTAGTCCCACTCCCCTGCTCTTTCCCCATAGCCCTGCAAAATTTTCCTTTTCAAGTATTTATCTAATTCCCTCTTGAAAGTTATTATTGAATCTGCTTCCACCGCCCTTTCAGGCAACGCATTCCAAATCATAACAACTCGTTGGGTAAAAAATGATTTTCGTCATCTCCCCTCTGGTTCTTTTGCCAATTACCTTAAACATGTGTTACTGACCCTCCCGTCAGTGGAAACAGTTTCTCCCTGTATACTCCATCAAATCCCCTCAAAATTTTGAGCATCTCTAATAAAACTCCCCTTAACCCTCTCTGCTCAAATGAGAACATTCCAAGCTTAACTAGTCTCTCCACATAAAAAGATCATAATAACTGTGTCAAGGCACTGAAGGGTTGCTGTCAGCTCCTGATACCCCAAGCCCCAAAGCACCACCTTTAGGGGGGTATGTGATAGGGGGGGGACGAATTACAGAACTTTCCTCTCAAACTTTTCACCTCATTGGCCCCTTCCCTTTATTTTTTTTTTAAAAGACCACAATTAAAATCGCCGAGAAAGATTAAATCAAATCTCCCTTTAAAAAAAATCAAAGAATCTATTTTATTTAACGCTGGTACGGGGTCGCAGGAGATTAGGGGGAACATAATAGTGACAAAGTAACAGAGCACAGATCTCCACTTGAGGTCAGTGATAAACCTCTTTCTAAAGTAACTGTTAATTATTAATAGAGCACAGGTCACTATCAGAATGTTACATTTTAAAAAACAACTCGCTGACCCAAAGTTGCCCAAAATTACTCTACACAGTTAGAACTGCGCACTGGACATTAAAACGTCGCAAGGATCCCCATAAAATAAATGTAGATCCTTTACAGTTAAGGGGCATTGGACAACTTAGCTGATCGGTGACAGTCAAAGGCTGAATTCGCAATCACCACTTTCCACTTCTGCCCGCAAAACGCTTCGCCTTTCCTCCAGCTGCTGCTGCACACCTGGGTCAGACGTTGGGTCAAATCTTGTATTAAGACCCAGGACGATCTGCTGTTCACACTCTCACCTTATACTTGGCGATAGCTGCAGTGAGCTGGCAGCAAAACAAACCCACAATCTCAACTGCGCAGGACAGTGAGTCTATTGTCTGGTGAACAGAATTGTGGGCGATGAGAGATCCCCCTCCTCCTCCTCCTCATCCCTGTGCCTGTGGCCAAATGCATTCTCCAGGACAAAGTCCAGTCCCTCTCTGACCAGCAGAGCTATTAACATGGAACAAATGTTGGAAGCGAGATTTAGGATAGCAAAAGGGTGACCATTTTTAATGGATTTTCAAGACTTCACCTGTGTATACATGCACACATAAATATCTATATCTAGAATATATTAAAACCTTATGTCTGCATACATTTCCCGTCCGCGTCACTGTGGGCACGTTTTTGTTGCATTTTTTTGTATCAACTTTCCCATTATAAATTCCTATCTCCACATTTATCATGGAAACGCCTATGTAGACTCCTCACCGATAGTGTAATTTGGCCATCTGATTACACAATCTGGGGAAGTGGAAAGGAAGGGGTAAGAGGGTGTGGAGAAGGGGGTAAGAGAGAGGGGACAGAAGGGAGAAGGAAGGGGCGAGGGAAAGGAAAGAACTGGGGGAAGGGAGGGGAGAGAGAGAAACAGTGTGGGGCCGATTTCTGTATGCCTACCAGCCTGTTTACGCTGGAATATGGGGTGGTTGGCAAACAAATATTGAAAAAGAGTCCTGCCCACAAGCCACCCAATGTCCGTCCGACTTGATTTTTGAGCGGGCCTTGAAATGGGAGGGGGAGGCCAGCACTCCTGCCAGAAACAGGCGGGAGCCTTATTGAAATGTTTAACACCATATCCTACTGTCACAGTAGGGTCCCGACACGATTTTCGTGGACCAATGGGCGGGGTATGTGGTAGTACTCTTGCCTCTGAGTCAGAAGGTTATGGGTTCAAACCCCACTTCAGTGCTTTCAGATGAGATGTAAAATATCCCATGCCACTATTTCGAAGAAGAACAGGGGAGTACTGCTGATGTTCTGGCCAATATTTATCCCTCAACTAAGGTCACTAAAACAGAGTCTCTGGTCATTCATCTCATTGTCGTTTCTGGGACCTTACTCTGCGCAAACTGGCTGCTGCTTTTCCTACATCACTATGGTGACTACACTTCAAAAGTCAATCCTTCATTGGTTGCAAAGTGCTTTAAATGTCCCTGGGATCATTAAAGGCACTATATAAATGCAAGATCTTTCTTTTTTTCTTTATTCTACAAAAGTTTGCTTTACCTGCTTTAATAAATAAGTGGGACATACGCAGCTTGTGACATGATTTTTGTGGAATGTTTCCTGGCTGGTGACATTGTGTAGCAGTCTAGTAGCAAGAAGATTCACATTAGTGGGTCTCCACTGGAGGTAGAAAATTACTTTTAAAAAACAACCTTTAACACACGTTTTTGGATCTATTTTTTCAAAATATTCTTCCAGATTTTCCATTCTCTTTACGTTTCCATGATTTTGAGTAATGGGTGATTCATTTTAAGTTTAAAATTTGCCCTAGTTTAATAAAATTAATTAATTAAAATATCTCCAGTAGTTTAATTATATTTCCAATCTGTGACACCCTTGCTTCCATCAACATCCCTGAGGTGTTTTCAGAAGATAAGGTTATTTAGTGATTAAGTGTTTTAGAGATTTTTCCACTGGTAGGGGAGACCAAAACTAGGGGCCATAAATATAAGACAGTCACTAATAAATCCAATAGGGAATTGAGGAGAAACTTCTTTACCCAAAGAGCGGTTAGAATGTGGAACTCACTACCACATGCAGTAGTTGAGGCAAATAGCACAGATGTATTCGAGGAGAAGGTACATAAGCACATGAGGGAGAAAGGAATAAAAGAGTATGTTGATAGGATTAGATGAAGAGGGGGGGGGAGGAGGCTCGTATGCAGCATAAACACCGGCATAGATCAGTTGGCTATAAATTGTATGTAAAAAGTATGACAGGGCAAGGAGCAGTTGCCCGTACCTAAGATGGCGACCCAAGCGGCTTCACTCGTATGAGTGCGCATGCGCACGTCAGTAACTCTCTTCACCCCCCCCCCCCCCCAATCTCACCCAGACAACCACGGCGGTGGTATTATGGGTAACCGCGGCTTCCCGCCAACCGTGGCCCTGGATCCACAATCCCCCGCGCTGCCGCTGCTACGACGCGATGCGAAGGGAAGAAAACGGGAGCATCGGCAGCGACTGCGGTTTGAACCTGGCCCGTCCGGCGCGGCCATTTTACCCGCTGGTGGCACAGGCGCTCCGTTTGTGATCGAGGGGGGGGGAAAAAAAAAGGCGCCGCTCGCTTAAAGGGCAGCTTCCGGACCGACCGACCGACCGATTATTTTATTGCCGTCGGGGGTACACCACCAGCCCCCTCCCCCCCTGCCGCCGCCATTACCGTGCAAGAGAGGAGATGAAGCTGACGGATAACGTGCTGCGCAGCTTCCGAGTGGCCAAGGTGTTCCGGGAAAACACGGATAAGATCAACTGCTTCGACTTCTCGCCCAACGGGGAGACGCTTATCTCCAGCAGCGATGACGACTCCATCGTGCTGTACGACTGCCAGGAGGGGAAGTGAGTGAAACAGCGAAGCGAAGCGGCCCTTTCCCTTTTTTTTTTCTGCTTCAAAAAAAAATATATACCGCGCACGTTGCCAGCTGAGGCCTGCAAGCCTCAGCCTCGATTTTCACAAGAGGCCAGATCCGTTCCCTCCGGGACGGCGGCGGGGGAGAGGAGGAGGAGGAGAGGAAGAGAGGGGGGGGTGGGAATAGTAGACACGAGCAATGGCGAAAGGAGAGGGAAAGGCTGGAAAAAAATCAGTTGCTTTCTATTTTTTTTTTGGAACAGGACAGTTACAACGTTAGTGGGAGGGGCGGGAAACGATTAATTACAAGATGGTGTTTAGGGGCAGAAATAATGTATCACAGTTTTGTTCTTTCTTTGCTTTCATAAAAAAATCTTGGTCCCGGTGTAGAAGTGCAATGAGTGGCTGCAGGATTCCTTTTCTCAGCTTTGCAACCCACAAGCAAGATGCAGGCAAGCGGGAAATCCTATAAATTGAGAAATTAAAGATGTAAATATTTTACCTCGGTGACGGAGGGCATGTGTTAAACATCCTGTAGTTGAGGAACAACATCTTGTCTTATATAGCCTAGAAAAACATCCTAAGACGCCCCACCGAAACGTAATCAGTCAAAAATCCACGTTGAGCCGAAGAAGGAGCTATTAAGGGAGATAACTGAAACTGTGGTCAGAGGGCTGCGGTTTGAAGGAGGAGGGAGAGATTTATGGAGGGAATTTCAGAGCTTAGAGTGAGATGACTGAAGACACGGCCACCAGAAGAGAGTGGGGGATGCAGGCCAGAATGGGAGAATGCTACAGAGAGAAGGGGCAAGGCCACGAAGAAATTTAGGGTTTAAGTACATCTAGGTTTGTACAACTCTCACTTTAAAAAAAACCTAGGTCTTATAAAGATCTCCTTTAAAGAGAATTTCATTTTTTTTCCTTGACACTGCATTGAGTTCTTGCTGTGGTACAGATCTATGGTCATTATTCATGTGTAAATCTTGGCTGGTAAGCTATTCCACTATTGTGGGGGGCATCACAATTGAGCCTGATTTTGTCCTTGCCCAAGCATGCAGATTTCCAGTAGGAGTTGCTGAGAAGAGGTGGGATGGAATGTGTAAAATCAGCTAATCCTGCAAAAAGGATATGTAGCCCCCATATTAGGTTAGGTGCCTCAATTCACAGAATTAATGTCACACTGACAGAGTGGACATATGAATGTTAGCAAGAAATCTGAGCTTGATTTTAAAATAGCAAATTGTTTGCTATTCCCCCCCCCCAAACTAAGGAAGTGGGCTTCAGACCTGCTTCTGCATCCCTCAGTCATGCTGTGTAATTGGTCAAAAGGCAGTGAGTGTGGTATAGGGGTGATGGGTTCTGCAAATTTTTAATGTCTTTTTCACTGTGTGGTTTGCTATCTCCATCACTGCAACTAAGATTGGCCATTGAAAGGGTAAGCCAGTAAGTCAGCAGATGTCACTATAGCAGCTATGGGTAGAGCCTCTTAGTTGACTTCGTTTATTTACTTGTTGGGGCGAGATGATACTTGACTGCTGCGGCTGGATTTAATGGAGGACAACACTATGGCAGTAGTTAAATTGGTGGCAAATGCTAATTTATATTTGGAACTTGTGAACAGTGCTATAATTGATTAAATACCACGGAGAGAGATCTGTTTTGCTTTTTCTGATATTTGGGCATGGCTGTATAAGGGAGGTCATAGAACTAGACTACAGCAACAGACCAGTGAAAGTAAGGTATGTGATACCTGTTAGATGGACCATTGAATGCACTCCATTGCACCTGCACGCAAGTCTAATAAATACCTGGACAAACAAATGTGTGCATTAAAATTCAATTGAGTATCTTTTATAAAACTTTGTGAGTGTTTACATTAATACTTACAAGACTGTCAAATTTCCTTCCTCATTAACTGTCTCCCCTCCCCCCTTTTTAATTGATAATTTGTTATTCAATTGTTATTCAATTGTTTTCATATCTTCACACTCTTGTGTGAAGTAGTGGAAGGATTTGCAAGCTGATTAACAGTCTGACAGGTTGTGGCATGAATGCTCCTTCTGTGGCTGTAATCATCATTATACTAGTTGATAGGGTAGTTAGTCTTAGGGTAGTTAGTCTTGTGTGAGGATTTTACAGGCTCCCACAACCCATACAATGAGTGGGGGCTACACGCACCCACCAGACGCGAGTATCCCTGCTTAATGCCTCCCCAGAATTCAGAGCTAGAGCTGTGGTCTTCACTTGCTGGGACTGTCTGGAGCGGGGTTCAAATCCTGCACCTTCTGACTTCGGTGGATATGCTATCACCAAGCCAAAGGTTCACTCCCATTTTCTAGTAATGTGGAAAAGCTTTTCCCCTAATTTCAATTTTGAGAGAGTGACGCAGCGATGCTATAATGTGGGTGGAGGGGGGTTAGGCAGAAAGACAGATGGAAGAAATGTCAATGGAGAGAGACTCTGTTGGGTACCTAGTTGAAGGGGGAGAGACAGAAAGAGAAGAAAAATTTTAACTTGAGAAGAGTAGAGTGTCCCTTTTCAGATGGAGTGAGGGGAAAGACAATTTTGTATGGTTTGGTGGGGGTGGAAAGGGAGCACCTGCTTGTTTGGGAGCGCCACTGTTGAGGCAGGAATAGATGCAGGAAAGAGAAACCTTGTATGGGGTGGAGGGGTATCTCTGGCTTGCGGGAGCAGGAGGGGCAGTTGCTGTCTGATCTTAGTGGGCCTATATTATAAAACACTGCATCTTCTGATTCATTGTGATCAATGCCATGGAAGCTCCATCAGTATTTTTAGTTTTTATTGTGTAGATAGACCAGTGACTTGTCAAGCTTAATGGTTCAATTTGAGTCCTGACAAATGAGCAGTGGTTTAGAGAAAATTCTCACATTTGGTTACTGGCTTTTTTTTGGAATTTGTTTTTAAGCATGCGCTTAACACCATTAATGTAAATCTTTCTTATCTGTCAGACCAAAGAGGACACTGTACAGTAAGAAGTATGGGGTAGACCTGATCAGATACACACACGCAGCAAACACTGTGGTTTACAGCTCTAACAAAATCGATGGTAAGTTAGGTGCTGTCGTACAAATCTCTGGCTGTTTGGTTTCTGTTGCTTTGACCTTCTTGAGGACTGGACATTTTTTGCATCTTGCAAAATTAATTATCAAGGTATAAAGCTTTTATAGCAGATAAATCTAAACATAAAATCTGATTAACAGAATTAATATGTATTGAAATGCCATTATAATACATATATTTAAAATAACTTTAGTCTTATTTTTATTATGGTTTGGAAATGTCACTGGTCTAAAACATTTAAATAGTCTTGTTCTCGTTTTCATGTAATTTTGGTTACTACTTTTATAGGTGTTTTCTTGTCTAAGTTTTGTGCTGTAATGAAACTTATGCTTTAGTCAAGACTCTACCTAATGTAAGAAAACAATGTTATTCTGCATTTGCTTTTAAAGTCTGGTTTTGTTTCATCTATTGTAAGTTGATTCAGTCATTTTTGGACAAAAAAATGTATCTAAAATTGAGTTAAAAATATATATATAGCAATATGGGAATTGAAAATATGGATTAGCAGATATTTTGAATTAAGCAACTTTGAGTATACTGAAAATGGGAAAACTAGTAAGAATTACAGGGAGGGGTATTAATTAATTTTCATGCAAAGCATTTTTGTCTTAACTTTTTATTCTTCTCCCCGCTGTAAGGTGTTAACTGCTAACTGGATGAAGTTTGAAGGGTGCCGTTAATCCTTTGATACCTCACCCAAGTGGGCATTATTCATGCAAACCTTGACAGTGAATGTTAGCAAGTCATTTGACATGGTGGGGGGGGGGGGGGGGTCTAATCGCAGCTGATCCTGCCCTGATCAGGCTTAGCTTTTTGTTATCTTTTCTCTTTCCTCCCCCCTCAAATGTGGAAATGCTAGCTGATTTTATTTATTTTTCCGTTCCCCCCCCCACCCCACTTCAAGGGTACGGCAGCCAATTGTGCTTCCTCGGATGTCACACTGAGATTAGCTTCCTCAGCACAGACTGGGAATAGAATCGTACACTTGCAAAAGCTTCAGTTCAAAAGTTTGTTATAAGTTTTGAAACTGAGGTAGTTGAGAGCAGCGTCAGAATAATCTTCAGGAGCCTAAACAATTTAGAGATGCTACCTGGATACCCCTGAGGTGAATATGTGCTATTCTGCATCAATCATCAATGTTTTGGCGGGTGTAACCCACATGCTCTGCTCCCCCTTCGTGTACATTTCAAATGTTGCTATCAATACCCATTTTAAATATGAGGGAAAATTATGATGAATTTAAACATCTTTTTGTTTCCCTTATCTTGGTATCATGTATATTTTTGTTTAACTCAGTTCTAATGAAACTCTAGGTACTGCTTTGGATGAGTTACTGAGCCCAACCATGTGAGATGTGAAATTACTAATTGAAGTTGATGCACCATAGGTTATTGACAATTTAATGATGTTGATTCTCTTCCTCATGCTGTTCTGCACTGTAACTCTTCCAAGGAAAACGTGGTCTACAGGGAAGTACTTGCAGTGGAAAATACTTCCACCTTTGTGCACTTCAGTCACATTTGTTGTTTTAAAAAAAATTAGTTCACGGTATATAATTTTATATTAATGCCGCGTCATAGTATCTCGGTTGAGTGGAGATCCACCCATGCACTTAACTGGCATTAGCAACATACTCTGCCAGCTTAGCATCTGCATTGATCATTGGAATTTGTATCTTTGCTCTGAAGCATTAGATTAAATATTATATTTTTTGAATTGTTACTTTGAGTAATTTAGTTTCAATTGCCTGCATGTCTACCTTGCTAACTCAGGTAGGTAGTAATGTACAAATAGAGATCAAATAAAGGAAGCTGGAGTGCAGTCTTGCCCTCTAACAGCTCATGAATGATGAAGCCTTACCACACATTTTTTCAATGCTTGAAAATGTTGAATTAAATAACATACCCAGCAAAAGTATTCATGGGCCACTGAACATCCATGTAATATGACTGTTTTATTTCCAATTTATTGTTTTTGCCTAATCTGAAAACAGTTCATTCCAAATAAAGATACCTGCTCCAAGAATAATTGCTATTTAATGTAAATGTATAGCATTTTATTGGAAAGATTAAGAGTAGAATTTTATTTATTTGTGATTGCAATAAAAAGTTACTATGAGGAACACATACAAAATACGTGTCAAAATAAACAGTATTATCCTTTTGATCAGCTTTCCAGGTTTATTTATCTAGAATCAATTATTCAGATCCAGTCCAGTCTAATGAGAAGATATTCCCTCTGCTTGCTGTAAAAATCCTAAATAAATGTTAAATCTATAGCACAAATCTGCCTATACTTCAATACAAATTGATAACTTTGCTTAGAGAGGTACACTAATATAGCTGGTGTGAGAGATGCAAATGTTCCCCTGGTGTCATGAGTTACTTTTCAGAGGTCCTGGTTAAAGCATGTTTGGTAGGGGAGCTGTTATTTACATTTTTGCCCAGTATATATATTTGATCAAGCAATGCTTGATTGTTAAATTCAATGCAAATAGATTTGTCACATTGAGCAAAAATAATCAAGTTTTGTTTTAAAGAAAATTCTGTGGTTTCTTATTTTTAAAGTGCTATACTTTCGAGGTATAAATTATTTCGTGCCTCTGATCAAGAATTGGGACCTTCCCATTGTCAGAAGCTCACTGGGAAATGAGCACAAACCTGAGACCTACCCACTCTGAAGTATTATTTTGGAGGGCTACTAAAGTGCGTTGTGAAATTAGGATTTTTTTTTTAAGTGGTTGGTGGATTGCTGCTACAGGCCCAGCTAAAACAGCTTTGTGATCCATAGACATTATTGGCGTTAGCTTTTGAAAGCCAGTTGCAGGTGTTTTGTATTTGCAGTACTGTGATGGTATTCATGTCCTCGTCCCTGTGTGATCAGCCAGTGCCGCAGATGTCCATGCATTATTCTGCCTGTGCCCGTGCAGAGGTAGTTGTTTGTACAGTTTGAGGGTTTGTGACACCACCCGGTTGATGGAGATAACTGTACAAGCCACTGCCTTGCCTGGGGCAGAGACCAACATCACCCAGAAGACACCGGGAGCCAGTGCTTGGATGCACCCACTACGTTCAGAAGATTAAAGAAGCCACTCTGACAAAGTTGTACAAAGAGTATTTTTGGTCAGGAACCTGTTTATTTCAAGTTATAAATAAAATGTTATGTTACAAAAAATTTGTATTTTACTGCTCGTTAAATCACACAGGGCTGGTAATCCTTTATTAAGTTATGATTCGTTTCAGAGCTTGCAACTTGTGATGGGGCTTTATTTTCTGCAAAAACCTGTTTCCAATAGGAAGTTTAATTAACTGAGATCAAAAATGAGCCGCCTTGTAAATGCTGGTGGCCAAACATAACTTGGTTCCTCAAAACATAGTATCTCAATTTGGGAGGTCAGCAGACGCATCTAGTAATTCTTAAAGACAGGTGCCTGATAGCACAGGAGGAGGCCATTGGGCCTGTGCCGACTCTTTGAAAGAGCTATCCAATTAGTCCCATTCCCCTAGCTCTTTCACCATAATCCTGTAAATTTTTTCCCTTCAAGTATTTATCCAATTCCCTTTTGAAAGTTACTATTGAATCTGATTCTACCACCCTTTGAAGCAGTGCGTTCCAGATCATCATAACTCGCTGCATTTAAAAAAAAATGTTTCCTCATGTTGCCTCTGGCTCTTTTGCCAATCACCTTAAATCTGTGTCCTCTGGTCTGCCACTGGAAACAGTTCCTCCTTATTTACTCTGTCAAAATCGTTCATGATTTTGAACACCTCTCAAATCTCCCCTTAACCTTCTCTGCTCTAAGGAGAAGGGTGTTGCCAGATTAGGCCAACTGTTCAACACAGGCCAGATTATGTCCTGTAAATAACCTCCACATAGCCCAGCATAATCTATAACACCACTTCTAAATTAGATGCTATCTTCAGGACCCAACAACATTGTAAACTCCGAGGCAGACAGCCTTGACCCTAAATCCATATCTACACTCCGTGACCGACACTGCACAGACATAGCCTGCACCCTGTGTATCGTGTTCAAGATCACAGCCGAAGCCATAAGGAGGTCTGGGAATGAGACCTGGGATGCTGGCTAATGGAGGAAGAATGGCAAGGGTGATGGAATCACATCTTCATAACCACCACTCACAGCAAAATGTGCGAAGGCCAATTGAGTTCATACATAGCCCTACCCCACATAATCCCCAGCTCTGCTGGATGACTCACATACAAAAGGATAAACCTTGGAGAAACCTGCGTTCTACCATTCCATGATGCAGTGCATCAAAGGAGCAAGGGACTGCAAATGCTGTGCTCCCTTCTGAATTTAAAAAGTTAGTAAATTTCCTACTGAAATATAAAGGTGATCAAAATGTGTGAGCTTTGTTTTTTTACTCTTTGAATTACATACAACCTATCTGTTTCATTTTAGATACTATCCGGTACTTGTCACTTCACGACAACAAGTACATTAGATACTTCCATGGTCACAGTAAGAGGTAAGTGAAATATTTGTGTTAGTCAGCTCTGTTTAAATTCAAGGCTTTCCGATTGGCTACACTTTAGGAGTGATCCAATCAAAGATATGTTGGGCTATTACTGTGTGCATAATATAATAAGGAAATTAAATCCCCATTCAGAGCTCTGGCTGCCCTTGTAGTTTTTCACAAACAAGAATAATAAGTGAAAGATGTCGTTTTTTTTGTGTCCCTTAAAGGTAGCTAGTTATGATGAGTGTTTTCAAATGTGCTGATAGCCTGTAGATTGCCCATTCTTTGTGAGTCTGGACACACTGACTGTAGAGACATCTTCGCTAAGTTGGCTGCTATCCTCATTTGACGTCCGTACACATGCACTTTCCATCAGTGGTTACTGGATAACAATCTGGAGCAGATACACAAGCCAATTTTCTTCTTTCTCTAGCCACTGTATGGCAGTTGCTGGGATATGAACATACATATTAAGAGCAGGAGTAGGCCATTCGGCCCCTCGAGCCTGCTCTGCCATTTGATAAGATCATGGCTGATCTGATTGTGACCTCAACCCTACTTTCCTGTCTACCAACTAATAACCTTTGACTGCCTTGTTAATCAGGAATCTATCTAACTCATCCTCAAATATTCAATGACCCTGCCTCCACTGCTCTCTGGGGAAGGGAGTTCCACAGACTCGTGACCTCTGAGAAAAAATTTCTCATCTCCGTCTTAAATGGGAGACACTAAACTGTGACCCCTAATTCTAGTCTCTCCCACAAGGGGACACATCCTCTCAGCATCTACCCCTTCCAGTCCCCTCAGGACATTATATGTTTCAATAAGACCACCTCTCATTCTTCTAAACTCCAATGTGTACAGGCCCAACTTGTCCAACCTTTCCTCAACTTCGGAGGGAAGCAGCTACTAGATAGTTCGATTAGTCTTTTGCCCCTACACCCAGGTCGGGTGACCGATTTCCACATCAGGATCGCTACGGACCTCCACCAGAGTTCCTTCTGGCTTCGCCCTGCCCAGGCATGTGACCCGAAAGATGGTGAACTATCACACATGTTCGTGCTCCACCTCCCCTCCCTCATCCTAGGAATCAGTCGAGTGAACCTTCTCTGAACCGCCTCCAAAGCAATTATGTCCTTTCTTAAATAAGGAGACCAAAACTGCACACAATAGTCTAGATGAGGTCTTACCAACCTAGAACCATTCTCTTTGAACATCCCCATCCTTAATGATGGCAGAGTCCAGCAAGTGAGTGCAAAAGACAAGGCTGAAGCGTTTGCAACCATCTTCAGCCAGAAGTGCTGAGTGGGTGATCCATCTCGGCCTCCTCCCAATATCCCCACCATCACAGAAGCCAGTCTTCAGCCAATTCGATTCACTCCACGTGATATCAAGAAACGGCGGAGTGCACTGGATACAACATAAGCTATGGGCCCTGACAACATCCCGGCTGTAGTGCTGAAGACTTGTGCTTCAGAACTAGCCGTGCCTCTAGCCAAACTGTTCCAGTACAGCTACAACACTGGCATCTACCCGACAATGTGGAAAATTGCCCAGGTATTTCCTGTCCACAAAAAGCAGGACAAACCCAATCCGGCCAATTACCGCCCCATCAGTCTACTGTCAGTCATCAGCAAAGTGATGGAAGATGTCGTCGACAATGCTATCAAGTGGTACTTACTCACTCACTATCAAGTGGCACCTGCTCACCGACGCTAAGTTTGGATTCCGCCAGGACCACTCTGCTTCAGACGTCATTACAGCCTTGGTCCAAACATGGACAAAAGAGCTGAAGTCCAGAGGTGAGGTGAGAGTGACTGCCTTTGACATCAAGGCAGCATTTGACCGAGTGGCATCAAGGAGCCCTAGTAAAATTGAAGTCAGGGGGAAAACTCTCCAGTGGCTGGAGTCATCCTAGCACAAAGGAAGATGGTAGTGGTTGTTGGAGGCCAACCATCTCAGCCCCAGGACATTGCTGCAGGTGTCCCTCAGGGCAGTGTCCTTGGCCCAACCATCTTTAGCTGCTTCATCAATGACCTTCCCTCCATCTTAAGGTCAGAAATGGGGATGTTTGCTGATGATTGCACTGTGTTCAGTTCCATTCGCAACCCCTCAAATAATGAAGCAGTCCGTGCCCGCATGCAGCAAGACCTGGACAACATCCAGGCATGGACTGATAAGTGGCAAGATACATTCGTGCCAGGCAATGACCATCTCCAACAAGAGAGTGTCTAACCACCTCCCCATGGTATTCAACGACATTACCATCGCCAAATCCCACCATCAACATCCTGGGGGTCACCATTGACCAGAAACTTAACTGGACCAGCCACGTAAATACTGTGGCTACAAGAGCAGGTTAGAGGCTGTGTATTCTGCAGCGAGTGACTCACCTGACTCCCCAAAGCCTTTCCACCATCTACAAGGCACAAGTCAGGAGTGTGATGGAATACTCTCCACTTGCCTGGATGAGTGCAGTTCCAACAACACTCAAGAAGCTCGACACCATCCAGGACAAAGCAGCCCGCTTGATTGGTACCCCATCCACCATCCTAAACATTCACCACCGGCGCACCGTGGCTGCATTGTGTACTGGATGCACTGCAGCAATTTGCCGCAGCTTCTTCGACAGCCCCCCCCGAGCCCGCAACCTCTACCACCTGGAAGGACAAGGGCAGTAGGCACATGGGAACAACGCCACCTGCACGTTCTCCTCCAAGTCTCTCACCGTTCTGACTTGGAAATATATTGCCGTTCCTTCATCGTCGCTGGGTCAAAATCCTGGAACTCCCCACTAACCAGCACTGTGGGAGAACCTTCACCGCACGGACTGCAGCGGCTCAAGAAGGTGCCTCACCACCACCTTCTCAAGGGAAATTAGGGATGGACAATAAATGCTGGCCTCGCCAGCGACACCCACATCCCATGAACGAATAAAAAAAAATACCCTGTACAACTGCAGCAAAATATCTCTACTTTTATATTCCATTCCCTTTGCAATAAATGACAACATTCCCTTTGCCTTCCTAGTTACTTGTACCTGCATATTAAGTGTTTGTGATTCATGTACTAGGACACCCAGATACCTCTATACCTCAGAGTTCTGTATATTCTCTCCATTTAAATAATATACTGCTTTTCTATTCCTCCTGCCAAAGTGGACAAGTTCACATTTTCCCACATTATACTCCATCTGCCAAATTTTTGCCCACTCACTTAACCTATCTATATCCATTTGCAGACTCCTTATGACCTCTTCACAACTTACTTTCCTACCTACCTTTGTGTCATCAGCAAATTTAGCCACCATACATTCGGTCCCTTCATTTCCAAGTCATTGATATAGATTGTAAATAGTTGTGGCCCAAGCACCGACCCCTGTGGCACTCCACTCGTTACATCTTGCCAGCCTGAAAATGACCCATTTATGCCTACTCTCTGTTTCCTGTTAGCTAACCAATCCTTTATCCATACTAATATGTTACCCTTTACACCATGAGCTCTTATTTTGTGTAGTAACCTTTGATGTGGCACCTTGTCAAAAGCCTTCTGGAAATCCAAGTACACCACATCCACAGGATCCCCTTTATCCACGTTGCTTGTTACTTCTTCAAAGAACTCTAATAAATTAGTCAAACGTGATTTCCCTTTCACAAAGCCGTGTTGACAATGCCTGATTGCATTGAGATTTTCTAAGAGCCCTGCTATAGCCTCCTTAATAATAGATTCTAGCATTTTCCCTATGACAGATGTTAAGACAACTGGCCTGTAGTTTCCTGCTTTCTGTCTCCCTCCTTTCTTGAATAGAGGAGTTACATTCGCTATTTTCCAATCTGATGGAACCCTTCCAGAATCTAGGGAATTTTGGAAAATTAATACCAATGCATCTACTATCTGCAGCCACTTCTTTTAAGGGATGGCTCCCATTCCTTTGCATACAACAGCTTGCATTTTATATAATACCATTCATTTAGCAAAACATACCATGGCGCTTTACAGGTGGGCATCAAACCCAAGTAGAAGAGGCGACTGAAAGTGCACTCAGATGGGTCACTATGTATGGTTGAATAGCTTGCGAGATGCTGACTGTCTAGTGGAACATATACGGGCTGGCCATTTAGGAGAATTATTCAAGGTTTGGCACCAAGACCAATTGAACTATACTCCAGTGCAAATCTCATCTTCAGGACAGGAGAAAAAATAAGTAAACCCCCAACAAAGTAAAATCATTTCCAGGCAGTTTTTCTGTGCTGCATGAGAAAACATTTAAGTTGTTTTTTAAATTATAAAGCTATCTGCTACAGTATACAGTTATCAGCTTGCTGCAAAGTAATGCTATTTTTTCCAAGTGTCAACTGCTCCAGCTTCCTATAGAAAGCCAATACTTTAAGATATATTTTGCAGTTAAGCAGACTCTGTTACATTGCGCTGTATTGAGATGTGAAAATTGTCCTGCAGCTCCTAATGTTACGCTTGGTTTTTTTGCATGCTTTAGAGTTGTAGCATTATGTATGTCTCCTGTGGATGACACCTTCATGTCCAGTTCCTTGGATAAAACCATCAGACTGTGGGACCTCAGATCACCCAATTGCCAGGTATGTTATGCTTGTCCCCTATCTAAATAACACGAGCAGCTGTTTCAGGGAAAAAGTACCGAATAGGAATCAATATTGTCAGCTTGGCTCAGAGTCAGAGGTAATTGGTTCAAGCCGTACTCCAGGATTTGAGCACATAATCTAGGCTGACATTTCAATGCAGTATTGTCTTTTAGATGATGCGTTTAAACCTGGCCCCATCTGCCTGTTCATGTAGATGTAAAAGATTCCACAGCATTATTTGAAGAAGAGCATGGAGTTCTCTTCGTGTCTTGGCCAATATGCATTGCTCAAGCAACACCGTCAAAACAAATTACTTGGTTACTTATCTCATTTGCTTTTGTGGGACTGAATTGGCTGCCACATTTGCCTATAAAACGACAATATTACACTTCAAAAGTAATTCATTGGCTGTGAAACTCTGGGATTTCCTAAGATTGTGGGAGAACACTTTATAAATGAAAGAATATATTATAAATGAAAGATTGTTCTTTCTGATGGTGATTTTCAAAATTAACACCAGTTTAAATATTTTAAATGTAAAATTGTTGAGCAGCATAAAAGTTTCAATTTTCTTTTAACCTCTTGGCATTGCAAGTGTATCAGTTTCACCTGGTTTGCAGATTCTGTGTTTTTAAAAGCTCTTTACTGTAACAGTTATTCATGAATAGAAGGTCACTATTATAAAGAAAAATAGTTTTGTCTGGCATTTTGAAAGTTGCCCAGCACACATGTCTGTGTGTATGCAAAATACACCATTTCTTGTGGTTTGTTACATTGGTGATCAGTGCTGTTTAGTGTTTCTGCAGCGTTAATTTGAAATCTTGGAGAGTTACTCAGTTATTTTGAGGGCAAGATTGTCTAGGTTCAGGAGCCAAGTGTGACCCCCCCCCCCCCCCCCAGGCCACATTTTGGACACTTCTGCCATAGAGCATTCTATTTATTGACCACACTTCCAAAAAAAATTACTTCATTGACTGTGAAGTGCTTTGGGATGTTCTGAGGTCGTGAAAGGCACTAAATGCCTGTTATTTCTTTATTTTACATTTTCTGCTTTTTTCATCAGAACTATTATGAACACTGAGAATTTCTTAATGAGTTAATTTTCATTTCTCTACAAAGACTTTTGGTTGCTAACTTGAAAATGCCCTTAAACAACAAGTTAAGTAAAAGAGAAACTGGGGGACTGGACAAGTACTGTCACTTTCTGCATTCAATTTTACCAGTGTTCATTTAGGTTATTTTAATTTTGCGATGAAGGGCGTATTGCCCTCAAAGGACTTGCTGTGGTGACTTTAGGCAAGTGGATGCCTCAAACATGGCTATTACTTAGACGTACTGTCACTAACACAATCAAAATGTACAACTGGTCAATCACAGCACCTGAAAGAAGAAAGGTTAAGGTTTCAGATGGGAATCATTTTGGTAAAGGATCCCACATGATATGTTACCTAACTGTTACTCATATGCACTGATCTGTGTGTGCATTTCTAGTATTTTCTGCTTTTTATTTCTGCATTCAAAGTTTTATTTTTAAACAGTGCTGATTAGAAATCCCCACCCCAGTCAAGTGTGGAAACCGATCATGCAACAATACCAATGCAAGATTAATGGATAAGGTCCATTGTAATCACCATTCATTACAATATTGGAATGATGTGCCCTCTTACAACACAGTAAATGAGATGATTTCCAGGCATAGCAGAAAAGCCCTTCGATAACATTTTTAAAGGTTTGAAAAAAAATAAAAGACCTCTGTGGATTAAGTACTCAATATTGAATACGACCTCTAGAGTCTCTCACTCCTTAATCGCGATTAACAGAAAGGAGGTTTGTCACAATAGGGGAAGAAGAAACAGACAAGTTGGATTATAATACTTTTTATTCAACCAGAACACTCACCATGGCATTATCTTCAGTTAAAACACTACATCGTGTTGGAACATTGTTCCTTTCATCTTCAATAAAGACACCTGCATTGGGAGATCAAAGGAACTATTTGGACCCACACAATAATAGTGATGTATTTTTAGTATAATCACAGCTTTTAGTGTTAAACATAAAAGAGAAACTCCTTTAATGCAGCAAAGCTTTTTTTAAAAAAAAAAGCCAAAGCACCATGCCACCACAGATACACTAAATGTTTTGAATACAAACATACAAAAATGACAGGCAGAAAAAGACAATCTGATCCATTAAGCCTGCCCATACAGGGGCCTGAAGCTTCATGATTAGACAACCCCTACTCATTAGCAGTCATGTAATCTCCTTGGACCTAGCAACCAGTGCCACAGTATGGGGTTTCTTCGTGTGGGTACCTACGATTTGAATGCATATTAGAGTACATTCCCTGTGACCTTAAAGGAACAGTTCAGGTCATGCATAGCCCCACCTTGGCAGTAGGGAAGTTTCCTCAAGACAGTTCCTTTACATCTAGTAGGATAGGATTATCAATTCTTGAGCACAACCTTTGTTACTGCATAATGCCTTGTTAATCAGATGGTATAATACTTCTAACATTGTAAAACAGAAATCTCCGAACGTGAGCAATGCCAATAGAAGATCCTCTGGTGGTATGAGAATTTCACATGCATGCCATAGTAGCCTACTGAAACTGTCACAGCACTGATGGTCTCCCTTTTGGCTTTGTTCTGAAAATTATTATGGGAAGGAATGAGTGGGGAATTCTGACTTGCAGCCATTTGCACGCAATGGGGGTAAAAAGTTCTTTTCACCTAATGTTAACTTCACAGAGCTGTGCTTGTTATTTTTAATTTTAGTCATTGTTGCCTATACACAGGGTGAAGGATGTGTAAGGACATGAATTTCTCCTTTTCTCCCCCTCTGCAAAATAATTCTTTGTAAGCATGAAAATTTACTTTTAATGAACAGGTTTCAGGCATTAGTTTTGAGAAACTATCATCAAATAAAAATCTGTCTTTCAAAATGTTTTGCCTGTGAAAGAAAATTTATTTATTTAAAATAAATTGTGCTGAATAGTATGGTTATGACTGTGCTCCTGCAGTTCTGCCACACAGTTAGCATGCTCAGCAGTGCTGCAGTGGGGAGGTAGCAAGCAGAGGATAGATGCTTTTCCAACCATTGCAAGAATTGCCTGAATCTTTTGTATCCACCTCCCAATGGCTGGTTTTAGAACAGAGATCTGGCAGCAGATCAGCTGGCACAACTGAAATACAGAGATTATAATAGAAAGGGGAAGATGTCAAAATAGTACTTTAAAGACTGTTTCACCTTTAATGGAGGGAAAAAAAGCACAGTAATCAGTCATAATTTTCCATTCTTAATCTTGTTACCTGCTGGTACTCATTTGCTTCCCTGTCATTTGCCCAGGGCTTAATGCATCTTCAGGGGAGGCCAACGTGTTCTTTTGATCCCGAGGGACTTATATTTGCAGCTGGCGTGAATTCTGAGATAATTAAACTTTATGACCTACGGTCATTTGACAAGGTAAAATCTCTTAACTATGTATCAGTTAACTTTGTTTTGAGTTCCAGCAATTCTTGTGGTGCATCACCTTCCATGAGTGTGAAGTTCAAATTTCAGTTCTTGGTGTATTTTGCACTGGTAGATAATACATTGTATGATACTCCTTGCAGTTAAGCAATGCAAGTTACCTCAATCCGTTCTTGTGACATACTTGGCAGTGATCTGGAAGCAAGCTGCTTACGTACGAATTGGTTGGGAAATGGTTTGTGAACTGGGAGAAGGTTTTGGGCAGGATCAGTGTTACAGAACGCCTATTAAGATGTCTGTGAGAAGTGTATGGCAGAACACTGCTTTGAAGGAATAAAATGTTTATTTGTTTTTGATTGAGTGTATGCCCAGCTAGCTTCCACTCTGGTTTCCCAGATAGCATGATGACTTTTTGCATGGGAAATCTTACTGGAGTCCTGTGATTTAAAAAAAAATTGAGGCACTTTTTTGTGCTCCATATGTCAATGCTGTAGAAGCTACATCCCTGCACCTCCCACAAAAGGTGACACCCTTTCAATCAAATTGGCTACACTATACTATCATTGCATCAGAGAAACTTAATTGTCAGCAGGCTGCTAGTGCACTAGGTTGATATACCAGTAGTTGTGGGATATGGGTTTACACCAGTGATTTCCTGGTTGCATTCAAGTTGTTTGGAGTAGGAAACATGCTGCTTCATAGATAGAAGAAAATTGAGCTGACTTACTCAGTCACTAATATGCATTTGCCTGTGGCAGAGCCTTGGAGTAAGTCGCCGTTGCTTGAGTTGATGGGGAGAGGGGAGTGGTGAATCAAGGAGTTATAAGTAAGATTAAGTAAATTGTGAAGTTTCTTATCCAGTAACATTTAAGACTAAACTAGAAAGTGAAAAGATTCTCCAACTTGTTTTGTTAGGGTCCTTTTGCCACATTTAAGATGCAATATGAGCGGACTTGTGAGTGGACAGGATTGAAATTCAGCAATGATGGAAAACTTATGCTAGTGTCCACCAACGGCGGCATGGTCCGACTCATCGATGCGTTTAAAGGAGCAGTACTGCAAACATTTGGGGTAGGTGGGATTCTTGTTATGAAGGTGAGAAATAAAGTATTGGAGGAGGAGGAGGAGAAAAGTGAGCAGATGGTGAAGCTCACTCTTGCTGTGTTTAAAGTTGTATTTATTTTTTTAATTAAGACATTGGCGCACTATGAAATGGGCAGCAATAGGCCTTTAGAACCAAAGAACTTCACAGCGAAGAGGGAGGCCCATTGTGTCTGTGCCACCAGTTTACTATAACAATCCCACTGCTCTTCTGTCCCCATATCTTCCTCCGCTTTAAATATTTATCCATGTTCCCTCAAGAGGTGCAGAAGTATCTGCTCCCAACAGTCCTGCATAAAGAAATTTCTCCTATTGATGACCACTTGTCACTGACTCTCCAAACAGAGGGTGAAAAGCGAGAGCCTATTTCCGATCAAAACCCTTCATAATTTAAAAAACTTCTATTAAATCTCCTCTTGGCCTCCTGTATTCCAGTTAAACACAATCCCAGTATCTCAAATCCTTTCCACCCCCGGCATCATCCTGTCAAATCTACACTGCATTCTTAACAGCGAGGAGCCCAAGTCACTGCACAGCAGTCTACTTACGCCTTACTGTTGTCTAATACAAATTTATCAGGGCCTCTTTGCTCATATACTCTACACCCCATTTTATAAAACCCAAAGTAATATTGGCCTTTTTTTATAGCTGCGCTCACACTTTTAGGGAATTATGTACTTTCTGCTCATCCACGCCAGTCAGCATTTTCCCTCAAGTGTATACTCTTATTCCTTGTTTTTCCCAAAACATATTACCTCACATCTCTCCACCTTAAATGGCATCTGCCACCTGTGCCCATGGCAGTACCCCGTCTGTCCCCTTGAAGTGTTTTACAGTCCTTGATCCCCCTACTTTTGTGTTCTAAGCGAATTTCAAAATCATGCTCTCCATGCCCAAGTCCAAAGTGTAATAACAACAACTTGCATTTATATAGCGCCTTTAACGTAGTAAAACGTCCCACTGCACTTCGCAGGAGCGTTATAGAATCATAGAAAGGTTACAGCGCAGATGGAGGCCCTTCGGCCCATTGAGTCCGTGCTGGCTGTATGCAAGAACAATCCAGCTAGTCCCACTCCCCCACCCTATCACCGTAGCCCTGCAAATTTTTTCCTTTCAAGTACTTATCCAGTTCCCTTTTCAAGGCCATGATTGAATCTGCCTTGACCACCCCATCGGGCAGTGCATTCCAGATCCTAACCATTCACTGTTTAAAAAGTTTTTCCTCATGTCACGTTTGGTTCTTTTGCCAATCACCTTAAATCTATGTCCTCTGGTTCTTGACCCTTCCGCCAATGGGAACAGTTTATCTACTCTGTCTAGACCCTTCATGATTTTGAATACCTCTATCAAATCTTCTCTCAACGTTCTCTGTTCCAAGGAGAACAACCCCAGCTTCTCCAGACTATCCACGTAACTAAAGTCCCTCATCCCTGGAATCCTTCTAGTAAATCTCTTTTGCATCCTTTCTAAGGCCTTCACATCTTTCCCAAGGTGTGTTGCCCAGAACTGGACACAATACTTCAGCTGTGGTCGAACCAGTGTTTTATAAAGGTTCATCATGACTTCCTTGCTTCTGTACTCTATGCCTCTGTTTATAAAGCCCAGGACCCAGTATGCTTTTTTAACCGCTTTCTTAACCTGTCCTGCCACCTTCAACGATTTGTGTACGTGTATCCCCAGAGCTCTCTGTTCCGGTACCCCTTTTAGAATTGTACCCTTTAGTTTATATGGCCTCTCCTCATTCTTCCTACCGAAATGTATCACTACACATTTTTCTGTTAAATTTCATCTGCCACATGTCTGCCCATGCCACCAGCCTGTCTGTATCCTCTTGAAGTCTATCACTATCCTCCTCACTGTTCACTACTCTTCCAAGTTTTGTGTCATCTGCAAATTTTGAAATTGTGCCCTGTACACCCAAGTCCAAGTTATTAATATATATCAAGAAAAGCAGCAGTCCTAGTACCGACCCCTGGGGAACACCACTGTACACCTCCCTCCAGTCCGAAAAACAACCGTTCACCACTACTCTGTTTCCTGTTACTTAACCAATTCTGTATCCATACTGCTACTGCTCCTTTTATTCCATGGGCTTCAATCTTTATGATAAGCCTATTATGGGGCACTTTATCAAACGCCTGTTGAAAGTCCATGTACACCACATCAACTGCATTGCCCTCGTCTACCCTCTTTGTTACCTCAAAAAATCTCTCCAGTTAGTTAAACACGATTTGCCTTTAACAAATCTGTGCTGACTTTCCCTAATCAAATAATACTTGTCCAAATGACTGCTAATTCTGTCCTGGATTATCGTTTCTAAAAGTTTCCCCACCACCGAGGTTAAACTGACTGACCTATAGTTGCTGGGTTTATCCTTACACCCTTCTTTGAACAAGGGCGTAACATTTGCAATTCTCCAGTCCTCTGGCACCACCCTCTATCCAAGGATGTTTGGAAGATTATGGCCAGTACCTCTGCAATTTCCACCCTTCCCACAGCAACCTAGGGTGCATCCCATCTGGATCAGATGACTTAAGTACAGCTAGCCTTTCTAGTACCTCCTGTTAATCAATTTTTAGCCCATCCAATATCTCAACTACATCTTCCTTTACTGACACTCTGGCAGCAGCATTTTCCTTGGTAAAGACAGATGCAAAGTACTCATTTAGTACCTCGGCCATGCCCTCTGCCTCCATGAGTAGATCTTTTTGATGTGGAGATGCCGGTGATGGACTGGGGTTGACAAATGTTAAGAATCTTACAACACCAGGTTATAGTCCAACAATTTTATTTGAAAATCACAAGCTTTCGGAGGCTATCTCCTTCGTCAAGTGAATGTGGGAATCCTTGAACGTTTCGCATTTATATTCAGAGAACAATACCTGGTGATTACAGATAATCTTTCCAACTGCCTGTTGTCACGGCAATCAAAGTGTTCAGACAGAGAGGTGTTACCTACAGGACCACCGAATATACAAACGGCCAGAACACAAAACAGAGAGAGAGGGAGAAACATCCGAAAGGAAGAGAAAGACAGAAAATGACCCGTTGTATTAAAAACAGATAACTTTTATTCGCTGGTGGGGTTACGTGTAGCGTGACATGAACCCAAGATCCCGGTTGAGGCCGTCCTCATGGGTGCGGAACTTGGCTATCAATTTCTGCTCGACGATTTTGCATTGTCATGTGTCTCGAAGGCCGCCTTGGAGAACGCTTACCCGAAGATCGGTGGCTGAATGTCCTTGACTGCTGAAGTGTTCCCTGACTGGGAGGGAACCCTCCTGTCTGGCGATTGTTGCGCGGTGTCCGTTCATTCGTTGTCGCAGTGTCTGCATGGTCTCGCCAATGTTCCATGCTCCAGGGCATCCTTTCCTGCAACGTATGAGGTAGACGACGTTGGCCGAGTCACAGGAGTATGAACCATGTACCTGGTGTCCTCTCGTGTGATGTTGGTATCTGTGTCGATGATCTGGCATGTCTTGCAGAGGTTGCCGTGGCAGGGTTGTGTGGTGTGGATGCTGTTCTCCTGAAAGCTGGGTAATTTGCTGCGAACGATGATCTGTTTGAGGTTGGGTGGCTGTTTGAATGCGAGTATTGGAGGTGTGGGGATGGCCTTTGCGAGGTGTTTGTCGTCATCGATGACATGTTGAAGGCTGCAGAGAACATGGCGTAGTTTCTCCGCTCCGGGGAAGTACTGGACGACGAAGGGTACTCTGTTGGTTGCGTCCCGTGTTAGTCTTCTGAGGAGGTCTACGCGATTTTTTGCTGTGGCCCGTCGGAACTGTCGATCGGCGAGTCGAGCGTCATATCCCGTTCTTACGCGGGCGTCTCTCAGCGTCTGCAGGTGTCCATCGCGTTCCTCCTCGTCTGAGCAGATCCTGTGTATTCGCAGGGCCTGTCCATAGGGGATGGCCTCTTTGACGTGGTTAGGGTGGAAGCTGGAAAAGTGGAGCATCGTGAGGTTGGCCGTGGGCTTGCGGTAGAGTGAGGTGCTGAGGTGCCCGTCTTTGATGGAGATTCGTGTGTCCAAGAAAGAAACCGATTCTGAGGAGTAGTCCATGGTGAGCTTGATGGTGGGATGGAACTTGTTGATGTTATCGTGTAGTCTCTTCAGTGATTCTTCGCCGTGGGTCCATAGAAAGAAAATGTCGTCGATGTATCTGGTGTATAGCGTTGGTTGGAGGTCCTGTGCAGTGAAGAAGTCGTGCTCGAACTTGTGCATGAAAATGTTGGCGTATTGGGGTGCGAATTTGGTCCCCATGGCTGTTCCGTGTGTTTGGGTAAAGAACTGGTTATCGAAGGTGAAGACATTGTGATCCAGGATGAAGCGGATGAGTTGTAGGATGGCGTCTGGAGATTGGCTGTTGGTGTTTAGTATTGATGCTCATTGCAGCGATGCTGTCATTGTGGGGGATACTGGTGTAGAGTGTCGAGAAGTGTTCCTGGTTCAACTGGTCCGTGGGTACTGAGTTTTTGTAGGAAGTCTGTAGTGTCGCGACAGAAGCTGGGGGTTCCCTGTACGATGGGTTTCAGGATGCCCTCGACGTATCCAGAGAGGTTCTCACACAGGGTTCCGTTGCCTGATACGATAGGACGTCCGGGTGTGTTGGCTTTGTGTATCTTTGGGAGGCAGTAGAAGTCTCCCACGCGGGGAGTACGTGGGATGAGAGTGCGTAGGATGCTTTGAAGGTCTGGATCGATGGTCTTGATCAGTTTGTTGAGCTGGTGGGTGTGTTCTTTGGTCGGATCTGCGGGTAACCGTCTGTAGTGTTCCTGGTTGTCCAGTTTGTCGGTATGCTTCTTTGCAATAGTCCGTTCTGTTCTGTATGACGATGGCTCCTCCTTTGTCCGCTGGTTTCATGACTATGTTGCGGTTGGTCTTGAGAGCGTTGATGGCGTTCCGTTGTGCTCGGGTGACATTCTGGACTGAAGCATACCGACAACTGGACAACCAGGAACACTACAGACGGTTACCCGCAGATCCGACCAAAGAACACACCCACCAGCTCAACAAACTGATCAAGACCATCGATCCAGACCTTCAAAGCATCCTACGCGCTCTAATCCCACGTACTTCCCGCGTGGGAGACTTCTACTGCCTCCCAAAGATACACAAAGCCAACATACCCGGATGTCCTATTGTATCAGGCAACGGAACCCTGTGTGAGAACCTCTCTGGATACGTCGAGGGCATCCTGAAACCCATCGTACAGGGAACCCCCAGCTTCTGTCGCGACACTACAGACTTGCTACAAAAACTCAGTACCCATGGACCAGTTGAACCAGGAACACTTCTCACCACGATGGACGTCTCGGCACTCTACACCAGTATCCCCCACAATGACTGCATCACTGCAACAGCATCAATACTCAACACCAACAACAGCCAATCTCCAGATGCCATCCTACAACTCATCCGCTTCATCCTGGATCACAATGTCTTCACCTTCGATAACCAGTTCTTTACCCAAACACACGGAACAGCCATGGGGACCAAATTCGCACCCCAATACGCCAACATTTTCATGCACAAGTTCGAGCACGACTTCTTCACTGCACAGGACCTCCAACCAACGCTATACACCAGATACATCGACGACATTTTCTTCCTATGGACCCACGGCGAAGAATCACTGAAGAGACTACACGATAACATCAACAAGTTCCATCCCAGCATCAAACTCACCATGGACTACTCCTCAGAATCGGTTTCTTTCTTGGACACACGAATCTCCATCAAAGACGGGCACCTCAGCACCTCACTCTACCGCAAGCCCACGGCCAACCTCACGATGCTCCACTTTTCCAGCTTCCACCCTAACCACGTCAAAGAGGCCATCCCCTATGGACCGGCCCTGCGAATACACAGGATCTGCTCAGACGAGGAGGAACGCGATGGACACCTGCAGACGCTGAGAGACGCCCTCGTAAGAACGGGATATGACGCTCGACTCGCCGATCGACAGTTCCGACGGGCCACAGCAAAAAATCGCGTAGACCTCCTCAGAAGACTAACACGGGACGCAACCAACAGAGTACCCTTCGTCGTCCAGTACTTCCCCGGAGCGGAGAAACTACGCCATGTTCTCTGCAGCCTTCAACATGTCATCGATGACGACAAACACCTCGTTAAGGCCATCCCCACACCTCCACTACTCGCCTTCAAACAGCCACCCAACCTCAAACAGACCATCGTTCGCAGCAAATTACCCAGCTTTCAGGAGAACAGCGTCCACACCACACAACCCTGCCACGGCAACCTCTGCAAGACATGCCAGATCATCGACACAGATACTAACATCACACGAGAGGACACCGGGTACATGGTTCATACTCCTGTGACTCGGCCAACATTGTCTACCTCATACGTTGCAGGAAAGGATGCCTCGGAGCATGGAACATTGGCGAGACCATGCAGACGCTGCGACAACGGATGAACGGACACCGCGCAACAATCGCCAGACAGGAGGGTTCCCTCCCAGTCGGCGAACACTTCAGCAGTCAAGGACATTCAGCCACCGATCTTCGGGTAAGCTTTCTCCAAGGCGGCCTTCGAGACACACGACAACGCAAAATCGTCGAGCAGAAATTGATAGCCAAATTCCGCACCCATGAGGACGGCCTCAACCGGGATCTTGGGCTCATGTCACGCTACACGTAACCCCACCAGCGAATAAAAGTTATCTGTTTTTAATACAATGGGTCATTTTCTGTCTTTCTCTTCCTTTCGGATGTTTCACCCTCTCTCTCTCTGTTTTGTGTTCTGGCCGTTTGTATATTCGGTGGTCCTGTAGGTAACACCTCTCTGTCTGAACACTTTGATTGCCTTGACAATGGGCAGTTGGAAAGATTATCTGTAATCACCAGATATTGTTCTCTGAATATAAATGCGAAACGTTCAAGGGTTCCCACATTCACCTGACGAAGGAGAAAGCCTCCGAAAGCTTGTGATTTTCAATTAAAATTGTTGGACTATAACCTGGTGTTGTAAGATTCTTTACATAGATCTTTTTGGTCCCTGATCGGCCCCACCCCTCTTCTTACTACCTGTTTACTGTTTACATGCCTATAGAAGACTTTTGGATTCCCTTTTATGTTGGCCGCCAGTCTATTCTTGTACTCTCTCTTAGCCTCTCATTTCCTTTTTCACTTCCCCTCTGAACTTTCTATATTCAGCCTCGTTCTCACTTGTGTTATCAACCTGACATCTGTCATACGCCTCTTTTTACTGCTTCATCTTTCTCTCTATCTCTTCTGTCATCCAGGGAGCTCTGGCTTTAGTTGCCCTACCTTTCTCCCTCGTGGAATGTACCTAGACTGTACCCGAACCATCTCCTCTTCAAAGGCCGACCACTGTTCGATTACAGTTTTGCCTGCCAGTCTTTGATTCCAATTTACCCGGGCCAGATCTGTTGTCATCCCACTGAAATTGGCCCTCCTCCAGTTGAGTATTTTTATTTTCGAGTGGTCCATGTCCTTTTCCTTGGCTATTCTTAACCTTATACTATGATTGCTGTTCTGCAAATGTTTCCCCACTGACACTTGCTCCACTTGGCCCTCCTCATTCCCGTGAACCAAATCCAGCAATGCCTTCTGCCTCATTGGGCTGGAATCATGCTGGTCAAGAAAGTTCTCCTCAACACACTTCAAAAATTCCTGCCCCTCTTTGCCCCTTATTATTACCATCCCAGTCTATACTAGGATAGTTGAAGTCCCCCGTTATCACTAGTCTATGGCTTTTGCACCTCCCTGTAATTTCCCTGCGAATTTGCTCCTCTATATCCTTCCCACTAGTTGGTGGCCCATAGAATACACCCAGTAGTGTAATGGTGCCTCTGTTGTTTCTTAACTCTAGCCAAATAGATTCTGTCCTTGACCCCTCAAGGACATCCTCTCTCTCCAGCACTGCAATATTCTCCTTAATCAATACTGCCACCCCTCCTTTCTTTCTTTCCCTCCCTATCTTTCTGAGCGCCTTGTATCCAGGAATATTTAGTACCCAATCCTGCCCTTTTTTGAGCCAGGTCTCTGTTATCACCACAACATCATAATCCCATGTGGCTGTTTGCGGCTGCAGCTCACCAACCTTCTTTACCATGCTTTGTGCGTTTACACAAATGCACTGCAAACCAATCTTAGACTTTCTTGTACTCTCTCTTAGTCTGATCCCACCTACTACCATACTATTTTTATTCTAGTGCTATCTTTCTCTCCCAATCCTTTGTGCATCTTATTTCTCCTTTCCAATGCTACATCGTGGTGCCCATCCACCTGCCAAATTAGCTTAAACCTTTCGCCACAGCACTAGCAAACCTCCCCGTGAGGACATTGGTTTCAGCTCCGTTGAGGTGCAACCCGTCCGGTCTGTATAGGTCCCACCTCCCCCAGAACTGGTCCCAATGCCTCAGGAATCTAAAGCCCTCCCTCTTGCACCATCTCTCCAGCCACGCATTCATCTGCTGTATCTTCCTATTTCTATACTCACTAGTCTGTGGCACCGGGAGTAATCTGGAGATTGACGTTTTGAGATCCTGCTTTTTAATCTCTTTCCTAACTCCCTAAAATCTGCCTGCAGGACCTCATCCCTCTTTCTACCTATGTCATTGGTACCGATATGGACCACGACCTCTGGCTGATCACCCTCCCCCCTCCAGAATGTTCTGCAGCTGCTCAGTGACATCCTTGACCCTGGCACCAGGGAGGCAACATACCATTCTGGAATCAGAACGCCTGTCTATTCCCCTAACTATAGAATTCCCTATCACTATCATTGCTCTCCTGACCTTTCTGAAATGCCTAGTCCAATGCTCCCCTGTCCATTAGCAAACAAAATTTGACACCAAATCACATAAGATATTAGGACAGGTGACCAAAAGCTTGGTCAAAGATGTAGGTTTTAAGGAGCATATTAAAGGAGGAGAGGGGCACGGAAGGTTTAGAGTGGGAATTCTAGAGCTTAGGGCCTAGACAGCTGAAGGGATGGCCGCCAGTGGTGGAGCGATGAAAATCTGGGATGCGACTGAGGCCAGAATTGAAGGAGCGCAGCGATCTCGGAGGGTTGTAGGGCTGGAGGAGGTTATAGAGATTGGGAAAACAAGGATGAGAGTTTTAAAATTGAGGCTTTTCTGGACTGGGAGCCAGTGTCGGTCAGTGAGCACAGAGGTGATGGGTGAATGGGACTTGGTGCGAGTTAGGATAGGGGCAGCAGAATTTTGAATGAGCTCAAGTTTATGGAGGGTGGAAGATGGGAGGCCGGCCAGGAGAGCATTGGAATAGTCAAGTCTAGAGGTAACAAAGGCATAGATGAGAGTTTCAGCAGCAGATGAGCTGAGGCAGGGGCAGAGACGGGCGATGTTACGGAGGTGGAAGTAGGCGGTCTTGGTGCTGGAGCGGATATGTGTCGGAAGCTCATCTCAGGTTCAAATAGGATGCCACGATTGCGAACAACCTCGGTGTCCAGGGAGAGGGATAGAGTCAGTGGCTAGGTAACGGACTTAGTGGTGGGGACCGAAGACAATGGCTTTGGTCTTCCCAATATTTATATACCAAAAATGAAAGTGGACCCCAGCACTGACCCCTTGGGTGCACCACTTACAACTCTTCTCCAGTTCGGACATCACCCGTTAAACCCAATCCTTTGTTTCCTATCGGTCAATGCTGCTACATTTCCTTTTATACCATACACTTGACTTTTTTGTAACAAGCCTCCTGTAAGGCACCTTATCAAACACCTGAAAAGCCATATGCACTGCATCTACTGCATTCCCTCTCTCTCTAATTGGACTCTTCAAAATAAAATCAGTGGCTCATTCACTTTGATTACTGCCTTTACTTGGCAAGACTGCAAAAGGTGGTAACCAGTGTCTTCTATTGAGTGGCACAGTACATTGTAGCCTAACACAGTATACTGCTCTGAAGAGGATTGTACTTTTAAAAACTAAATACTGTATGTGCTTTTATTTCTCAGTTAGCAAAAAGATGACTTTATGTTGAATATGTCTTTTGGTGTTTTAGGGATACAACAATAACAAAGGTATTAGTTTGGAGGCATCATTCACGCCAGATTCTCAGTTTGTGATGATAGGTAAGTCTAGAGAATGCTAGTTTGACCAGTCTGGTTGTGTATTTATCGTGGTAAAATACTCCCAGTATTTATTTATATTTGGGGGGTTGACATTTTGTTAAATTAGGTATATTTTTAAAATGTTTTAAAATTTCTCCTTCCTAAACAAAAAATTGGAAACTAATTGCTGTAAATTATATTGTGTCCATTGAAGTTCACTAGAGTAGAGTTAACCAATTTTAGTAAAATGGAACTAGATCCCGTCATGGATCCCTTCAACAATTCTGCCATATGAGGTTGTTCCCTCTTAATGTCCATCTCTACTTTCCCACTGCTGCTTCTGAAGGTGCTGACTGTTGCTGGGTAATTGTTTTATAGGCAACAGCAGCCTACGGGTGTTTCACCTGGATGGCCAGCCAACCTTGTGACATGGGTTGGTAATTGGTTGGAAGGTAGAAGACAGAGTAGGGATAAACAATTGTACTCTGATTTGCATGTGACTATTGGTGGTCCCCAGGGATCCGTACTGGGGTCTCAGCTTTTCAGCTAATATATCAATGACTTGGATGAAGGAGTAGAGTGTTGTGTATCCAGCTTTGCAGATGACACTGTTAGGAGGCACAGTAAGTTGTGTAGATAGCAGGAAGAAACAAAGGTTCATAGATTAATGTGTGGGCAAAACTGGTAGGTGGAGTTCAATGTGAGGAAGCGTGAGGTCATCCAGTTTGGATCCAAGAAAGACAAATCAGAATATTAATAGCGAGAGACTAGGAACTGTGGAGAAGCAAAGGGATTTGGTGGAACAGGCTCGAGGGCTGAATGACTTCTATTCCTACGTACATAATTGTGAGTACATTTTAAAAAAGTAATTTTATTATGAGAGACATTTGTGATATCCCCATGTTCCTATGATTATAACACTCAATATCCTAATGAGGGATCAACATTAGCTGGTGACCGTAAGCACTTTCTTTATTTTAAATGTTTAGTAATTTAGCCATCTCATTCAAGTCACTTGTTCTGTGGTAACTGATGCAGGAACAGTATCCATCAGAAGTTAAATTTTTTATTTATTTATATTTGCACTGCTGAGAATTCCTCCCTTTTTTCAGCTTTGTGATTTTAATTTTCTTCCATTTCCTTTGCACTTTCTGTTTATCTTTTTGCTTTAAGTTTTAGCTCTTCACAAACAGAAAATATCTCGACAGCAGTTAGTCAAATTTGATCCTTGCTGTAGGGCAGTTTTTGAACTAGTTTCTATATTGAAATATGCTGTAGCCTTGAGTAACAGATGTATTGAGTAACAAATGGTTTTGCATGCTACCACATTATGGTTGGAATCGGTTTCAGTAACTGCACTGATTTCAATATAAAAGGATATTGCACTTCCCTGTGCTCAGTGGGTAAATGCAATGTGATGAGCGGTATGAACTAGGAAAGATCAGTCTTGATCCCTGGTCTATGTTGAGTTTGCTGATGAAGATGTCCTGGTCTTAGCGGGGGGGAATGGATTCCTGCTTCTGATCACTATCCAGCAACCACTGCTGCAAATGTGCTTGCAAATGTTGTGAAGAAACAAGCTGCTGGACCGTAGTGGCCCGCTCCCCTTTCCAAAAATGTCGGAATAGCCTGCACCACATTGTGTCCTGGCTGGCATACGTAGAATCACCACTTGTAAGGTGACAAGAGGCTGGCAAGTGCCTGTGGAACTGTACACCAGCTTGAGTCACAAGAGGAGGTTTAGAGAAAGATGGGGGTCAAGAAAATGATGTTGGATTGCCACCCAGTGGCAAGAATCATGCAGTTCAATATAATAAAATTTACATTGATGGACTTGGGAGACATTTCTGGTATTCTGTATCAAGTGACTAGGGCATGGACCTTGGACCGGTGATATTTTGACCCTCCTCGTTTAGATTTTTTTTTGTCGATTTAAACTCTTAAGACCTCCCTCCATATGTCAAGGAGCATATAGGGTAAGATAAGGCAGAAAAGGGAAGCTTATGTCAGACACCGAGAACTTAATACTACAGAAAGCCTAGAGGAGTACAAAAAGTGAGGGGGTTAAATTAAAGCAATTAGGAAAGCAAAGAGAGGGCATGAGAAAATATTGGCAAGTAAAATCGAGGAAAACCCAAAGATGTTTTATAAATACATTAAGAGCAAGAGGATAACTAAAGAAAGAGCAGGGGCTATTAGAGACCAAAAAGGTCTCTGTGTGTGGAGGCAGAAGATGTTGGTATGGTTCTTAATGAATATTTTACATCTGTCTTCACAAAAGAGAGGGACGATGCAGACATTGTTGTTGAAGAGGAGTGTGAAATATTGGATGGGATAAACTTAGTGAGAGATGGGGATTAGCATCTTTGAAAGTAGATAAATCACCAGGGCCGGCTGAAATGTATCCCAGGCTGTTAAAAGAAGCAAGGAAGGAAATAGCGGGGGCTCTAACTATCATTTTCCAATCCTCACTGGATACAGGCAAGGTGCCGGAGGATTGGAGGACTGCTAACGTTGTACCATTGTTTAAAAAGGGAGCAAAGGATAGACCAAGTAATTACAGGCCAGTCAGTCCAACCTTGGTGGTGGGCAGATTATTGGAATCAATTCTGAGGGACAGGATAAACCATCACTTAGAAAGGCACAGAGTAATCGAGGACAGTCAGCATGGATTTGTTATGGGAAGGTCATGTCTGACTAACTTGATTGAATTTTTTGAGGAGGTAATAAGGGGGGTCGATGAGGGTAATGCATTTGATGTAGTCTAAATGGATTTTAGCAAGGCTTTTGACAATGTTCCACATGGTAGACTGGTCAAGAAAAGTACTAGCCCATGGGATCCAAGGGAGAGTGGCAAGTTGGATCCAAAATTGGCTCAGTGGCAGGAAGCGAAGGGTAATGGTTGACGGGTGTTTTTGTGACTGGAAGGCTGTTTCCAGTGGGATTCCACAGGGCTCAATACTAGGTCCCTTGCTTTTTGTGATATATATTAATGATTTAGACTTAAATGTAGGGGGCATGATTAAGAAGTTTGCAGATGATACAAAAATTTGACGTGTGGTTGATAGTGAGGAAGAAAGCTGTAGACTGCAGGAAGATATCAATAGACTGGTCAGGTGGGCAGATAAGTGGCAAATGGAATTCAATCGGGAGAAGTGTGAGGTAATGCATTTGGGGAGGGCAAACAAGGCAAGGGAGTACACAATAAATGGGAGGATACTGAAAAGTGTAGAGGAAGTGAGGGACCTTGGAGTGCATGTCCACAGATCCATGAAGGAAGCAGGACAGGTAGATAAGGTGGTTAAGAAGGCATAAGAAATACTTTTCTTTTATTAGCCGAGGCATAGAATATAAAAGCAGGGAGGTTATGCTGGAACTATATAAAACACTGATTAGGCCACAGCTTGAGTACTGTGTACAGTTCTGATCACCACATTACAGGAAGGATGTAATTGCACTAGAAAGGGTACAAAGGAGAATTACGAGGATGTTGCCAGGACTGGAGAATTTTAGCTATGAGGGAAGATTGAATAGGCTGGGGTTGTTCTCTTTAGAACAGAGGAGGCTGAGGGGCGATTTAATTGAGGTGTACAAAATTATGAGGGGCCTAGATGGAGTGGATAGGAAGGACCTATTTCCCTTAGCAGAGAGGTCAATAACCAAGAGGCATAGTTTTAAAGTGAGTGGTAGAAGGATTAGAGGGGAGTGGAGGAAACATTTTTTCACCCAGAGGGTGGGAGGGGTCTGGAACTCTGCCTGAAAAGGTGGTAGAGGCAGAAACCCTGAACTCATTTTAAAAAGTACCTGTGTGTGCACCTGAAGTGCCGTGACCTACAAGGCTATGGACCAAGTGCTAGAAAGTGGGATTAGTCTGGGTGGCTCGTTGTCGGCTGGCGCAAACACGATGGGCCAAATGGTCTCCTTCTGTGCAGTAAATTTTCTATGCTTCTATATGTATTATCTATAATAGATAGTTTATCACTTCCTCATGATAGCACCAGTCAAGTTGGTAACCGTCACCAGTTAGAGTGTGGGTGTCAGCATGTATCCCGTCTGCTGGCAACTTAGTACTTTGGAGCTTTGATGCGGTGCCTTTGGTCATCTTTCCTTGAAATAAAGATGGTTTTATTCAAAATTATACTTGCAAAATTAAGTTCCCTGTCTAGGATGTTCCACTAAAATGGAGTTGAATTTCCCCCCCCCCCCCTTTCTGTTTGTCATTTAAGGGGTGGAATGAAAGAGGAAAATCAAAACCAATATTCTCTCTTCCCAATGGAGAAAGTGCCCTCATCCATGTGATCAGTTGCTTGGGGGTAATTAGCTCTTTCAATTTCCCCCCTTTGCAGGGAAGCATCTGGTCTCCACTCGGTGCTATTGTAATAATAGCACAATTGAGACTGAGAATTCCATACCTCAATCAAATTTTCTCTGTGTTGAGTATTTAACAGAACTCAATTCTTTTCCAAGCCCTTCTTTATTAAACATAAAATTTGGGGGACTTTTTTTGTTTTGAATTTAAATAAAAGTTTTGGTTATTAACATTGCTTTTCCCCCTCCTTACTGTATGGAATTAGTGAAGCAAGAATGCAATTTAATGTGTGTTTTGGTTTTTCAGGATCGGAGGATGGTAAAGTTCATGTGTGGAATGCAGAGAGTGGGTTAAAGGTGGCTGTTTTGGATGGGAAACATACAGGTCCTGTCTCTTGCCTTCAGTTTAATCCCAAGTTTATGACATTTGCCAGTGCGTGTTCTAACATGGTAAGTATGCACTGCCATTTGTTAGAATAAATTTGGTTGCCACAATTTCTTCGGTGGATTTTTATGATAAGGATTATCCCTACCCCTTTATAGTACCCCTATTGTTGACCCATCAAAGATCAGCCAACTCAGCAAATATCAGGAATTGTACCTGAAATCTTCCTGGTCTGTATGGATTAGTTCCACACTGGGCAGTGCATTTGCTGAAAGGGCCATTTGGCCAGGTGACAATGTGGCAAAAAGGAGAAAAGTACAATTTCCTCCATGTTTTCCCTATAGTATTAAAAGTGCTGTCAACCATGGAAAATAGTAATGAACAGGCTGCCCTGCAGCCACCACTAAACTTGCATTTTAACAGCAAATATGTATGCATATTTGGTTGTCATGCTACCGTTTGCCAGAAATAAAGCCAGTTTTCAAATAGAAGGATTGATCATCCTACTTAAATTAGTCACCTTTATGTAGTAAACCCCTTGCAATGTTTTTTAATAGAGCTAACAAGTCAAATGGGGATGGATTTAGAAAATTGGCTTACAATCTAGGGGCTCCTGTCCTGAGGACTCCACGTGGAGATCCCTAAGGTCCTTATATTTCTATTCTCTTGTTTTCAGCTTTTTTTTTAGTTGTTGACTGGCTTACTGATACTTCACTTCTGTTGCTGTATGCTAAGCACATTTTCTGTACTGATAGTGGTTTTCCTTTCAATATATGACAGTCTCTCGGGACTTAGAATAGGGTATCTCTGGGCGTGTCAATATTTGTGGGAGACCCACATACAAAGTGTGAAAACCTCTGACATAAATACTACCAGTGGCATCATTTGATACAGAAGTGGACTGTAAGAGTAAGACCTAAAGTGGGACCAGTGGGCTTTTGTTAATCCTGGTGTACTATAGTGTTTGTCACTTGAAGTATCTAGTAACTGTTTTAATTTCTTCACAGGCATTTTGGTTACCTACAATTGACGACTGAAGAAAAAGAATCAGGATCATTTTTAATATACTGAGAAATCAGTGACAGACTGAACGCAGAAAGTTGGGGTCCAGGTTTTTGTGGGGTCTCTTTCTACGGAGAGATTGGTTTGAACTTGATTACAGACTGACGAGTCAAATCTTTTTGCTTGGACGTCATCGGTCATGGTGATGGTTACAGATACTTCCTGTGGAAATTCTAATAGAGGAAGTAAAAGTAAAGACTTTTTTCCACTCTTCCTCATCATCACCTCATGGCTGTCAGATTTTGAACTCATCCCTGCAACATGATCATTCTTTTTCTCTTGGGCATGTGCCAACTCCATTTAAAATTGTTATTGAAACTGTTAATTGAATATGCTGGGATTTTTTTTCAGTGGGACCTTGCAAAATGTCCAAAGGCATGAACAGACAGCTAACCAGGAGGTGTTAGGACCGAGTGCCAGTGTGGTTGTGATTTCATTACGTATCTCAACCAAAAAGTATGCTAGTTACTCGGTTTATAAAAACTAAAGATACATTTCAGTGTTTCATCATAATGAATGTCAACAGTCTTCTGAAGAACAGAATCTCTTTGATTGGATCAGATGGATGGCTTTACAAGAGAATTGAGCTATAAACAAAAAATTCTGGAAACACTCAGCAGGTCGGGCAGCATCTGTGGAGAGAGAAACACAGTTAATGTTTCAGGTCGATGACCTTCCATCAGAACTGTCATTGTTAACTCTGTTTCCCTCTCCACAGATGCTGCCTGACTGGCTGGGTGTTTCCAGCGTTTTCTGCTTTTATTTCAGATTTCCAACATCCACGGTATTTTGCTTTTGTTTAAGAGAATTGAGCTGATTGATTTACTGTGGTAATCCAAACCACCTTTTTCCTTTTGCTTGAATCTTGACCAGAGATGTATCCCTGTTACTATATTGTAGATTTGTGTACAGTTTAAAACCTGGCTTCAATTCAGAAGAAAATCTTCAAGGTGTTGTCGGGATATACTTTATGTAAATACAATGGGGTGATTCTGTTTTTTGCATTTCCTTTCATGATTCTGGCAAGATATCCAAATTTGCCACGTTCTGAAATCACACTTTAAACTCCCTCACTTGTAGATTTTAAAATGTTCTTTTGTCTCCCCTCTCCCCATCAGCATTTTGAAGTATAGAATTGTTTTACAATTTTAAAAAAATCTGTAGAAAATGTGTTGTAGTGAGATGTGTTCTGCAGCTTAGATTAGGTCTGCTTTTATAGTTTAGGTGTTTTGATGTGCCAAAGATACATTTCTACAGCAGCCAGGAAAGTATTGGATTACTATGCAAAATTTGAAAATCTTTGATTCATGGTGTTAAATAGTCTAAACAACTGTGGTCCCCAGGAACAAGGAATTTTTTTTCAGAAGGGGTTGAAACAGAATAAATTTCAACTCTTCGTCTTTAACAAAATCCTTCAAGGGTTTTACTCTTCAAGGAAAGTTTTCCTTGGCCTGATAGCTATTGCAACACAGTTCTGAAGCTGCAGTCAGGATCAGAATCTCAAATATTGATCTGCCATTCATATTCAGCTCTTCCAGGGGCAAGGGGGAGGGAAGAAAAACTCTTCCTGCTCAGTTGAACCTCGTAGCAAGTTGACCAAGAAATGATGTTGACCGGTTCCATGGAAATGTTAATGGACTGGAGAATCTCAACCTCATTGATTGATCAGTGGGGTTTTAGTGATTTTTTTTTGTGTGGGGATTGGAAAATTATCAATTTATTTTTTTAAAGAAAGTTGTAGCCAGTGAAGTTATTTACCTCAGTAATGATAGAAAGATGCAACATTCCCTCCACCCCTCTCAAACGTGGATTCTGTACCTAAACTGGTCATGTCATTTTCAAATTACACAATCATTTTGCAACTCATCAGTTTCAAGTGAGTGCCTCAATCTTGACCATTTAATGGTCCTGATGGAAACTTATAGTAAAGAATTAGATTTTTTTAAAGTACAAAAATGACCATCTGCTGTTTGTTGTGAAGTGAACTGTTATTTTATGTGAGTGAGTTATGGGCTGTAACACAGTCTTGACAGCATGAGATCGTGTTGACATACTGCTTGAACTTGTAGTTTATGATGTTTCCTGAGCCTTGTAAATATATAATTTGTGAACAGGATACAATTAAAGGGAACCAGTAATTGTCATTTGTGAAGACCAGAGATTTTTTCATGTATAAAAGAGTGATTCATAGATGGGATAATGACACCTGAAATGCCATCCTGTTTTTATCAAATGCTATGCTTTTTCAGCATTCAGTTTTTATTTGTTTTCCAATATTTGTGTTTCTTTTTAATTTTACCTATTCGTGGATGGGTTCTGCCATTGTGTTGTAGTGAAATTAACTGTTGTGTTGGTGTTTTGTATTTCCTTGATTTAAAAAAATACAAAGTTTTTAAGCTATGCTTTATTCAGTAGTTTATAGACATTAACTTCTTACAATTAAAGAAATAACAGCCTTCTCTTCCCTCTTCTGAGCCCCAACAAATAGTAATGTACAAATGGCTTTAGGAGAATAGTAAGTCTTTAGCTAAATCCACAGCCTTGACCAACAACCAAGCAAGTACTAAGCAATTACTCTGGATTAAAGAATAATGTACCAGTAGTGTTGGGACTCATGTTGGTCCAGGCAGCTGAGGGAGATGTAGAATCTACAAGGATATTTGGAAAAGATCTCCCTGACTTGACCCCTGAGAATGTTCTGACTCGTAACGTAAAATTTAAGCTTCAGCAGGGTAAAATTATGCCATTCTGGAGCTTGCAAACTGCAGCATCCACTGTTGAGCTTTTGGATCACACGATTGCCTGAGTGGGAGCTAATCATGTTACATCATCATGATCATGACCCCTGTGTAGATTAGGAATCTCTTGTGGGATACTCTTTATATCAGTGATACTAAAGAATTATGAGGGCTATCATGTAAGTTCTAATGTGTAGTAACACCCACTTCATTTGAATCCTGGCATTGCCTGAGATGCAGGAAATGATTTTTGGCACATTAAATGTGGTATTTCACATGTTCTTGCAATAAATTATATCTAATGTATGTAATACTTATAGTAATTAAATGAAGGTCAGTGTTAATGTGTGATATTTAATCTTGATCGGTCATTTCAGAACTAATTGTATCTCCATAAATGCTGTGCCCAGGAAGTTTCTATAGTTTTATTCCCTGTAGTAGTCTGTTATTTTGTATGCTGTTTTGGTTTCCTGCTTGTATATTTAACATTTTATACAGTTCCATATGAACAATATTGTGTATGTAAAGAAGAACGGAAGAGACAGCAGTGCATTGTGCCATTGAAAATGGGAGGGGTATGGTTTTGTATTGACAACAGGGGGTCTGGTGCTTCCCCACATGCATCAATGAAACGTTGAAAAGCATGAACTCCTCGGATGTTCCCGCCAAGTTCTTGGCATTAGCAGAGGATTAGGACACTTTCCACCCTCTTAGCTCCAAGAATATGTATCGTAGGGAAGATCCAAGAAGCGAGGCAAAACCTTTTTTTTTTAAATTAAAAAAACTGAGCACAGGGAAGTTTTTTAATGAGTGACTATTGTAGCTTGTTCTTGAATATGGTGAAGTTGTCCTCGTTAAATATAAAACTGTTGTATTGCAAAACATTGTATAAAGCTGTTGCATATTGCTAGTGTATAGATGAGAGAAGACTTGCTTGGAAATGTTTCTCTGTAAACTGTGGTAAAATTAAATTGTTGACACAAACATTTATTTCATCAATACGGATGTTATCTGTCCAGATCTTTATATAAACAACTAATTGCAATTTAATCAAGCAGAATGAGTTTAAGATAAGTATTTGAAGTGAAAAGCTGAAATTGTTGTGTATAAAAATGGCAAGCAAATTATTCCTCCAATACTGTCCTCTGTCCATAGACTCTGCTCCCACGTTTGAGAGCAGATGGGGAGAGTAAGGAAATACTGTTTACCAATTTTCTTTCCTCCACCTCTTGGGGTATGATTCTCTAGGTGTCACTCCCCTGCAGTACTTGCCTCCAAATGCTCATTATTGATGTCAACCTTGGCAGTATCAGCAAATCTGAACTGAGGATTTTCACAGTTGAGCTTGATTCTGTCCTCATCCAACGTCCCTGTGTATTTCAGCTGGATAGTGATCAGGAATGGGAACCCCAGCCTATGTTCACTGCTCTAGCACAGGGTGCTAAAGCAAACTGCATCGCATCAACTGCCCTCTAGCCGAGAGGCATCACGTATAACCTTTTGTAGGGTAGGGTGAGCAAGTGCAATTCTGAACTCATACAAAAATTGAGCAGGATTTCTGCTTTTCATTGCTATCCAGTACCTGATGCGGATGCAGTCCCTTGGCTGTGGTAGTCTTTGCGTTAAATAACTCATTGGCTAATGTCGCACTTGAATATCTACTTGGGTGAGATGCTGGAGGCTTATGGTATTGTCTCTTTCCATGACTGAAAATATTAAAAATGGATAAAAGGGGAAACTTTTTTAAAAAAAAGCCTGGAATCTTAATTTGCACTTATAACGTGTCTTGCTGTTAAGGAACAGGAAGTAAAGGTATAACGCTAAGTCATTCCTCTCCAATTGCTGGGAGGTAGATATGGGTGCTGTATACAGTGTGCTGGAGTTTTGTCTATATTTAACAGTCCCTGTTGGAATTAAGACCAGTGTCATAGTGTGGGACAGAGAAACACTCTCTAGATCTTCGCTCTGGTAGGAAAATGTTTGTGTCTTTGTTTCGCTCCCAAGGGACGTGCTTGGTGCATACGTTTGATGACCCATCTGAGGTCAGAAACTTAATGGATCCTTGGCAAGAACCCACACATCAATTCATTGCATCAGAAATTACAATTGTATGAGGGAAAAACACAAAAATGGTACTTAGTTCATCAGGCTTTATCCTCTAGATGTAATCTTTCTCCTGTTAGGTCTGTGTCTCTTGCATTGAACAAATATAATCAACATACCTAAAATGTGGAATACATGGTTTTGAAGTGCCATGAATAACCAAGGTGGTTCTTAATGTTTAATATACAGAGTACAACCTTCAGAAACCAGATGAAAGAATGGTTAGTGGAGTGAAGTGGAATGTGGAAATAGATAGAGCTAGAGATGGTCTCATTCACTCACGCTGGCCCTTTAGAACATACCTTCTATTGCCCTGTTCAACTGTTCCTTTGCCTCTATTTTTGACATCCTTGTAGCTGCTAAATCACTCACTAACTTCCAACCTGGTTGTTTCCATTTGTATGGTCCCCATCTTTAATTTCAAAGGTCACAAACTTGAGAGTAATAACTACTAGATCTGGTTTAGTCATTCATCACCAGATGTGATCAAGCTGGATGGCAGGCATGACCTGTGGCTCCTTTTCTCATGTCGAACTAATGTAATGTCCTACATTACAAGAGTGACTACACTTCCAAAGTACTTCGTTGGGTGCAAAGTACTTTGGAACATCCTGAGCTCATGAAAGGTGCTATATAAGTGCAAGTGCTTTCTTTGCCTCCTTTGGGTGAACATTTAAAGAAATATTTCATAATTCTCAACAAATGTACATGCCATTGAGGGATAAAAACTCCACAGGAGAAATTACCCATCCCTGGCTAACTAAAGAAGTTACGGCTAGATTAAAAGAGGCTTATAACGTTGTCAAGAAGCGTAGTAAACCTGAAAAGTTTGGAAGCCAGCAAAGGATGACCAAAAAATTGATAGAGGGAGAAAATAGAATAAGAGTAAACTAGCAAGAAATATAAAAACACAGTGTATGAGCTTCTACAAGTATGTAAAAAGGAGAATAGCAGAAGTAAATGTGGGTCCCTTAGAGGCTGAGGTAGGAGAAGTTACAATGGGGAGGAAGGAAATGGCAGAGATGTTAAACAAATATTTTGTATCTGTCTTCACAGTAGTAGACACAAAAAAATACCAGAAATAGTGGGGAACCAAGGGTCTAATGAGCAAGGAACTTAAAGTAGTTAAGATTGAAGAAAAAGTACTGGAGAAATTAACGGAACAAAGAGCCAACTGGGCCTGATGATGGCCTACATCTTAGGGTTCTCAAAGAGATGGCTGCAGAGATAGTGGAGGCATTGTTTGTAATCTTCCAAAATTCCCTAGATTCTAGAATGGTCCCAGTGGTTTGGAAGGTAACAAATGTATTACCACTATTCAAGAAAGGAGGGTGTGAGAAAACAGAACTATGGACCAATTAGCCTGACAATAGTAGGGAAAACACTGGAATCCATTATTAAGGATGTGGTAACAGGGCCCTTAAGAGAATTGTCAACATGGTTTTATGAAAGGCAAATAGTGTTTGATAAATCTGGAGTATTTCGAGAACGTAACGAGCAGGGTAGATAAAAGGGAACCAGTGGATGTAGTATAATTTGGATTTTCAAAAGACATTCGATAAGGTGCCACACAAAAGGTTGTTAAATAAGATAAGGGCTCATGAGGTTGGGGGTAATATATAAGCATGGATAGAGGATTGGTTAATGGACAGAAAACAGTAGGAATAAATGGATCATTTTCAGGTTGGCAGATGGGAGTATAATGTGGAGAAATATGAGGTTATTAGCCTTGGTAGGAAGAATAGAAAAATAGAATTTTCTTTAAATGGTGAGAAACTATTAAATGGTGTTGAGAGCCTTAGGTGTCTTTCTACATGTAACACAAAGTTAACATGCAGGTTCAGCAAGCAATTAGGAAGACAAAGGGCTTGTTGGCCTTTATTGCAAGGGGGTTGGAGTACAAGAGTACAGAAGTCTTGCTGCAATTGTACAGGGCTTTGATGCGACCACACCTGGAGTATTGTGTACAGTTTTGGTCTCCGTACCTAAGGAAGGACATACTTGCCTTAGAGGCAGTGCAACGAAGGTTCACTAGATTGATTCCTGGGATGAGACGGTTGTCCTAGGACGAGAGATTGAGTAGACTGGGCCTATTCTCCGGAGTTTAGAAGAATGAGCGGTGATCTCATTGAAACATAAAAGATTCTGAGTAGGCTTGATAGGGTAGGTGCTGAGAGGCGGTTTCCCCTGGCTGGAGAGTCTAGAATTAGGGGGCATAGACTCAGGATATGGGGTTGGTTATTTAAGACTGAGATGAAGAATTTCTTCTTGGAGGGTTGTGACTCTTTGGTATGCTCTACACCAGAGGGTTTGGATACTCAGCCATTGGGTATAGTCAAGACTGAGCTCAATATAGTTTCTTGGAATCTAAGGGAATCAAGGGATATAGGGATTGGGCAGGAAAGTGGAGTTGAGGTCGAAGATCAGCCATGATCTTATTGAATGGTAGAGCAGGCTCAAGGGGCTGTATGGCCTACTCCTATTATTTTCTCAAACCCCTTGCCCCCACCCCTCCATCTTTATCTCCAATGTCAAATGGGAAGAGCTCATTGATTTAATTTTATCTTAAAATTGAGGCAATTGCCAGGTTTAATCATCCATTCCCCATTACCTGCTGTTCCCACCGTCAGATATGTCATGGGTGAGTCGAAATATACCCCCATTCACTATCAAGAAGAACAATGCCATTATATTTTTGGCTCTCACCATAAGCTGCTCTCTTGCCAGACTTCACTCTACTCCTAATCCATTTGCTCATGTTGATCCAAGCCATGGGAAATATTGGCATTCTGTTCGATCCAGCTGCTTACTTCCAACCCAGCAATATCACCCACCTCTACCCTTACCTCATCTCCACTGATACTGAAACCCATATTTACATCTCAACTTGATGTCCCAAAGTCCTCCTTGCAGCATCTTGCTCCACTCCCCCGCCACCATTTACCATCCTCTATAAACTCCAATTTGTTCAAGCCGTAACTGGTGTTAGCCTATTCCGCTCATCTCATTCCTACATTCATTGACCTACATTGGCTCCCAGTCTCCCAACATATTGAATTTAAAGTCCTCTTTTGTCTGGAAATTCTTTCAAGGCTGTATGGCCCCATCCCATTTCTGTAACCTCCTCCAGCCTTGCACCTCCTCCCATGCTGCCCCCTGTGGGCATACCCTTCATTCCAATATTAGTGGCAGAGCCTTCAGTCACCGTGGCCCTATTCTCTGGAATTGCTTCTTTAAACCTCACCGTCACGCCCTAAAAAAAAATCTCAAAACTCATCCTTTTGCCCACGTTTTCAGTTGCCTAACTCTTGCACCCGGGTTTAATCATCCATTCCCTTAATCCAGATTTTTTTTTCTCTCCATCTGTAAAGTTTTGGTTGGGATTGTTATAAGAATAATTACAACACATAAAATGAAGACCAGGTGGCATAATAGTTATAAAAACAGACAAGAATGAGAAAATGCTATAGCAGTGCATAAAATTATGAAAGGCTGGGATAGGGTAGAAAGCAGCAGATTGTTTCCAGTGGTTGAGGTGTCAAGAAACGAGGGGCCATAGATACAAGATTTAATGTAAGAGATTTAGAACAGAGGGCAGGAGAAACATCTTCATGCAGAGTTCAGAGGCTGCGGAATTCACTTCCAGAGTTAGTGGTCTATATGAGTGCCAGTAGCAGTTGTTGTTGTTTGAGGCAGAAACTGTCAACATTGGATTGGTAGATGAAGGAAAGGAGGTTGAAGGGATATGGGAACAGCGTGGCTAAATGTGAATAGAACTATTTGCTCACATGGAGGGTGACACAAACAGGTTGCACCAAATGGCCATTTTCCATGTTGTAGCTGCCAATATTTCTCTGCATGTGGGTGTTGTCCACTAACATGACATGAACAGAATGATACATGGTATTTAGTTGAGCCTCTTCATTGGCAGCCAGGTGCCCAATGGAAATTGAGAATACAGCACTTTAAGTCCCAGGCTCCAGCACTATGGGCAGGCTTGAGCAGAGGGAATTTCTAACATGCCATTACTGACATTATGGGCGAGTTTAGTGTGCATCAGAAATTACGCCCTAGTCATTCAGACAGGAGCATGGAAAGAGTGAAAAAAAGGTGAGCTCATATCCTCAGTCCCAGGAAACACCACATTTAGCAGGATTTAAGACACTTTTTAAAAAAAAATACTGCATCTGCCTTTGAAGAATCTATACCAAGTAGTTTTTCACCACAGTTCTTTTTGAAAACCCCTCCAATTTTCTCTTGATGCTGCCGAATCGACTCTGCTCAGGTAAGCCTAGACATTGAGCACTGAGGTCAATTGGTGCAACGGCCAGCAATCAAACGTGGGACTTACCTCGGGTCATTTCTCAGCTCCGCTCTGGGTAGTACTCACCCACTGAGCCATTGGAAAACACTCAATCTGCTGTTACCTCTGGAGAATGCATTGAAGCAACAGCCTGCTTGCTACCACGGCAACAGCAGCTCATGATCTAATTTTCCGAGATTAAAAAAAAATCCTTGTTTTTTTTTTTAAAACTATGAATTTAATTGTACCATATAAATGCCAGCATTTAAAAATTTACAAAAGAAATTTTAAGGTACTCCATCGTGTGACTGAAAGCTGCAGGGATAAACATCTCTGAAAAAGACTAACATACTGTAACACCTTTTTAAAAAGAAAGTCATTATCAGGGTTATGGATAGCAGTGCTGGGCAATTGCACACTTTCGACACAAAGCATTCCCAGCTCCAGTGCGGCACGATTAGATTGCGGAGTTAAGTCCCCCCCCCCCTACTCAGCCCCATCTTTGCGCTTTATAACCAGATCCAGAGGAGCAACCTCTTTGCACCATAGTGAATGTGGCAGAGACCACGGATCGAATCTGGGCTCCTCCTGCTGTTATATTTACAAATTAGGAGCCTATTACAAATCTGGATAAGTACTGTTACTGTACATAATAACTTAGAAAAGGGAATGATTTCGAGTCTGAGGTTCAGTTAACTTTCTAAAACTGCTCGAGACCATGGGGGTGGGTTTCAGCTGGGATTCTGCCACTCGTACCCCTTAACTTTTGTGGAAGAGCTGCAGAAATAATCAGAAAATGGTGTAAATTCTGTCTTCAAACTGGGTTTCCACAGCTCTTCTGCCAAAGTTATGGCAAACGATCGGGAGAATCCGTGCAGAAATTCACCCCCCCCCCGCCCCCGCAAATCAACACTATTTTTTGTGTCAGAGGTACAAACTTCTTCAGTTTGTCCCCTCTCCTTTAAGCTCCTGCTGAAATATTTGATTTAAAAATACTTACTTGATATACCCTCTATAAAGTGCGTAACAGTTCAATGAAATGTCTCAACATTTCTAAACGACATGAATTAGTCATAAAACAAACTTTGCTTTTGTTATAGGCTGTTCTACTGACAAAGCTGAGATTTGCATGAGTGCCGACTTCTTACTGCGCGTCCTCTTATAGACTTCAGATGCCATTGCTCTCCAGTCCAGGTTAGTCCATCCGCACAGGTTGTGGCACGTGGTATGAGAACTTCCACAAGTTCCGATGTGTTTTGAAAAGTCTCGACTGCATATGTGGATATTTTCTCTCTTCAGTCTAAGTTTTCCACTTTTATGAAAATTTATCAAAATCAACTGCTCTTTCATATTTACACACAGAACTGAATAGGGAATTGTACAGGTGGGTTGGGATAAGGAGTGGGGAAAGAGATGAAAATGGTTTTAAAAAAAACATCTGTCCCCTTATTAACATCACAACCTTATCAAATATATTCTCTTTACTCATGGTTGGGTCTTTCTAAGTACATATTTTCACTCTCTAACTAATATATACCACCATCTAAAGCTATTTTCACCAATACAGTTCAGTCAAAAAGTGTCAATTGGAATTACTTTTTTGAAAAAAGTGCTCTCATTTTACACTTTAGTATTCTGCATCTGTAAAATCTTCTCTGCCACACAATATTACAACGAGCAAGAGGGTGGGCACGGGGCCTATTCCCAAATCTTGACCTATGCTGCTTAAACTGGCCAATGTCACCAGTTGGTCAACAGCAGTGCCAGCTAAACTGGCACCCAGAAGACACCACCAGAATGGGAACCAAGCTGGGTACCAGAAGTGCAAGAATGTCCTCTGCTTGGTAACAGTACACATCACTGGGTGAAAACCCAATACTTACAGGTTCATGACACAACACAACAAGTGTGCTAATACACTGTCCCACTAAAATAACCTTTTTTTGCAAAAAAGAAAAAGCTCTTTACTTCTGGTGGCAAAGCATTCAGTGGATGAACTTAACTGGACATTTCTTCATGGTATAAATTCTTATGAATATCCACAAATTTAACTTGTGAAATTGGTGACGGAAAAGTGATCAGCAACTAAGTGCACAACCCAGGCAGCTTCCTGAATGAAAAGCAGAAATTTTTCTCTTCGATCTCCAGCGATCCTCAAGTTTACCTCTAACACAAGTTCACGTTTGGATTGTTACCAATCAATTTAAAGCACTGAAATCAGTGGCCAGCCATGGAAGTCTTAGAAACAGGAGTAGGCCATTCAGCCCCTCGAGCCTGTTCCGCCAAGTCTTGCAGATCTCTTCAGACCAAAGGTTACACTGTGCCTCCTATATTATGTAGTGGTATCACAAATACGGATATGTCATCGAATGAGGCGAAGCTGCCATCTTCCATTTTCCAGTCATTGTCGTGTAGTGTGCCTCTTGCTTTATGTACAAGACATTGGGCCAGCATTGTGTACCTACAGAAATAAAGATGAGTTATTTGGCAATTTGCTTTCCTTCCCTCTTGAGTACATTGATTTTCACTCAGTGAAATTATCATTCTTCACATGTGAGATTCGACCATGTCATGGTATATTGTAGGTAAGCCTGAACTGGTAACTGTTCAACACATTTCACTGAACAGTGATCAGAAGTGGGAACCCTTGACTGATTTTCCTCTCTCAGCTAACACCAGTGCCCCTTACTGCCACTCTAGCATAGTCTGGGAATTGAACCTGGAGTCTTCTGGTCTGTATGGCTTTACTTACATATTGCTTTTACCAATTGAGGCATTGGGGCAGCTATTAATTGATTTCATGTTAAGTCTTGAAGTTGAACAGCATGTATCATCATTCACGTAGCATTTATTAAACTCGACACATCTCACATTGGTGACTGCAAAAATTCACCAGAAAAAATACAAGGCACGCGGGGAAAACAGAAAGCACAAATGACGAGCACCCTTTACCTGCGAGGATCATGCTTGTGATCTTCCAAAAAACTCTCAACGATGTCTGCAACCTCCATATTAGACACGACATCCCATAATCCATCGGTGGCCATTACGAGAACATCACTCTGTCCAAAGTCATGTTGGCCCAGGTCGAAGACTGTCACCTTCAAAAAAAACAGGGAAAAGCCTAGAGTATAAGGGACATTTGACATTTATGCTCATGGTTACTGACGAACCCATTAAGAATAATTTAAAATGCATAAAGTTATTTTCTGGTAATTAGCTGCAAATTATGTTTCAATGATTTGCACACAATAATTAAAACTGTGAATGTCATGTAGCATGCTGGCTGTCAACGCTTGGCTTTGTGAACTGCTGTCAGCAAAATAACAAACCCAATACTGAATAAAATCATTTCCGCTTAACCCTATAGTGATTTCAAGGCTGCAATCTCATCTCTGGTTCAATTATAGCCATTAGTTGGTCAAGCTTCACTCTCCAGGTCTACCGTGCTGTCTGAACCCCTCGATGAGATTATCGGGCTGATTTCCCGACCAGTGCTCTCTGTGAGCGGAATCAGAAACCAGCCCTTACAGCTTTGAAATTACATCCATTATACTCCTTTTATCTCCTCTCCTGAAACCCTAATTGATGCAGGGCTGTGGTTTTATGGTTGCTGGCTACTCTTAAGTACCTCATCCAAGTTACCCACCGAGCATCCTCAACCTCACTAGTGACGATGAGTACAGAGTGTTCATTGACTAGAGTGACTGCTGTACTTGCAACACTCATCTTTCAAAGAACAATGGAAGAGCAAATTCAAGGAGTGAACAATTTTCCATTTATACCCCAACGCCATGAACAATACACGGATTGAGATACAAACGGTAAAAGTCCTTGCCGTTTCTCTGGATGTACTTACCTCAGGAATACAAGATAAAAATGGTTTTATATAGAGGTCAGTGTCATAAACCTTCAATCGATGGTCTCCGAGTCCTCGTGTGACTGCGATAGTCCCCATCACTCGAGTCTGAAACAGAAGCCAAATTCTTGTCATGAAAACAGCAGAATGAACGGCAATTATTGCAGAAAATAAAATCACATTAAGGTCCATCTGTATGGAAATACTGAAAGTATAAAAATACTTAATGAGCATTTGTGCACCAAAGATATTTGACTGGGAGGATGAGGAAGAGAAATCATAGCCAATACTGTGCTCAACTGAAGTTTAGACATCTACACTTTTCAGTAGTCATCACTGAATAGTAATTAGGAACAGGAATTTCACTCCTACCTCCCCAGCTGAGGGTAACTATAGTGCTCCCATTACCCCCCCCCCCCCCCCAAGCTGAGATCAGCTAACTGCTTAGATCATGGATCAAGCTCTTGCTAATCTCAGCACATAAACACCACAGGTTTTCTTGTCCCTGTGAATTTCCCTCCCTCTGGGAAAGAGACTGCCTTCTGCTCACTGGTCCATCTGAGAACGGGAACTTGCTATGTGGGGAATCACAAGAGAGGGGACCGCTTTGATGCATCAAAAGTTCTGAGCTACTGGCCTGCTTGAAGTAGCTTCTTATGTTGCAATGTCACTGTATGAAGGACTTTTCAGACCGTACCTTTGTCAAGAGATATGGAGAAAAGGTCGAGATACCGATTAGCCGTGATCTAACTGAACGGTGGAGCAGGCTTGAGGGGCTGAACGGTCTACTCCTGCTCCCATGTTCCTAAACCTCAGCTCAAATGCTGCCCAGGTGATATAATACCTGCTGCATCTGCTCAAATTTTAATGTTTTTGATCATGGGAGTAAACCCACAATGTTTTGCGTACAGTTGTTAGTAGCTCACTCAAGTGATAATGTTATGAAAATGATTGGTTTGTGCTTCTAGAAACGATGAGGGCATCAGTGACGTCACTGATTGCCTCTATGGCGTTATTATGGCAATGTCGTCTCTTTAAAATTACACAGTCTAGGCCAGTTATCCAGTGATTTTTCAAAGTTGTACCTGTCTGCCGTCCCCATGCACAACAGGGTACTTGAGGTCATCTTCTTCTGCAGTTTTGAATCCCCTGAAACAGACATAACAATGAACTCAAGCCAGTGCGGGTTCATAAAGACAGGTCGCACCCATTTGGATGTGACAAAATTGATGGATGACAGCAATATTCTGTACGTTATCAGGTAAGAAGCTTCACAAGAAACTTGTGCTTAAAGTCAAAGCTCTTGGGATAAATGATTGTAAATCATATAATAAACTGGCCAAACAACAGAAAGCACAGAGCAGTGATCAACTGCAACTGATCTAATGGCACAATTATGATCAGCATGGTTGGCCTGTGCTAGTCACAATATTTAAAGATGATCTGCAGGATGGTGTTAAAGCAGAATGTTTAAAATTTGTTTTAAGATACCAAGCTGTTTGTTCCTTGCCAGCGACACCCACATCCCATGAATGAATAAAAAAAATCTACAGAGTACTTAGCAATTTTTTTTTAAAAAATTATTTGTTCTTGGTATGTGGGTGGTGAGGCCTTGTTGCCCGGAGAAGGTGGCGGTGGTGAAACTTCTCTTGAAACCCCTGCGGTCCTTCTGGTGATGGTGCTCCCACACAATGGTAAGGAGTTCCAGGACATTGACCCAACGGCAATGAAGGAATGGGGATATATTTCCAAGTCAGGATGGTGTGTGACTTGGAGGCGACGGAGTGACCATGAAGTGGTTATATTGTTGAAAACAAAAACCAACTGGTTCACTAATTTCCTTTAGGGAAGGTAACCGTACCCAGTCTGGGCCTGTATGTGACTCCAGTCCCACATCAACGTGGTTGACTAAACTGTCTTCTGAAGTGGCCTAGCAAGCCACTCAGTTGCATCAAACAAGAGAATGGAGCGGTTCACAGAGAAGACCCAAAAACACTTTCTCAGGGCAACCAGGAATCCAGAGAACGAATAAAAAAAAATTACATACTTAGACAAACCCAGTGATAAACACTAAAAGCGAAACTTAAAATTAAGGAATTGCTTTTTCACTTCTGCAGTCGCTGACATATGGGACACACTGACACCCACTGCAGTAAATGCAAACTGGGACAAAGCATTCAAAAAGTGAAAAGCTCAACATCGAGTGGAGGGCAGGCGTGTCCTCACGGTGACGGAGGGGATCTCAAAAGGACGAGCGCCCATGGGCTACTTTCACGTCGCTCAATTGAATCAACGGCAGAAGAGGCCTGGGAGCAGATTGCCAGCCTACACTGAGCTGCAGAATGCTTCGGAGTATATGAAGATTAAGGGGAGAGGGAGAGAAAATAAAATTAATGGAGCAAAACAAGTAAATAATAATTTAAAAAATGTAAAAGCTTGTGGTGTGTGATTTTCTCTGAATGGCAGTCAGGTACAGATGGTATAATAAATGCTCACCAGCCAGTCATGAAGTAATCTCTGTACAATATCTTCTTTCCAATATCATTCCTTTTCACTCTGCGAGGATACTCGTGCCTTGAAAACTCATCCCCGAGTAACTCAGGCTTCAGGGAGGCCTGCGAGGAAATGTTGAGTTATATAAAAAAAAGTTATGGTTTGATTTTATTTCTGTAAATGTAACACTAGTAGCCCCAACTTTCTTCTCTCGAAGGCCCCGGAGATTGTTTGCAAACTCAGGTTCAAAAGGTATCCAACTAACATCTGTTAACACATTTACTAACTTTGCCCACATTTTCAGTGATGGCAAAATGAATACATAATTAGTGTTTAAATGGCAGATTTGACCTTTCCTCCTCGTGCTGCTTTGGCAGCAATTTGAGCATGTACAGAGGATACCGTGATTGCACGTACCATTTTTATTCTAGTTAGGCTCGTTTCAATTTAAAAACAGGCTTCCCACCTTGCACCCACTGTAAACTTGAGCTCATCCAAAATTCTGCTGCTCAGAACCTAACTCACACCAAGTCCCATTCACCCATCACCCCTGTGCTCCCTGACCTACGTTGGCTCCAGCAACACCTTGATTTTAAAATTCTTCTCCTTGTTTTCGAATCCCTCCATGGCGTCGTCCCTCTCCCTATCTCTGTAAACTCCACCAGCCCTACAACCCTCCGAGATCTCTGCGCTCCTCCAATTCTGGCCTTGATCACATCCCCGATTCTCATCGATCCGCCATTGGCGGCCGTGCTTTCAGCTGCCTAGGCCCTAAGCTCTGGAATTCCCTCCCTAAACCTCTCCTTCTTTAAGACGCTCCTTAAAACCTGCCTCTTTGACCAAGCTTTTGGTCACCTGTCCTAATATCTCCTTATGTGGCTCGGTGTCAAATTTTGTTTGATAATCGCTCCTGTGGAGCACCTTGGGACGTTTTAATACGTTAAAAGGCACTTTATAAATGCACATTGTAGTTGTTGTTGTCTAATGATCCTGCCAGAAACAAGAGTGTATAGTGGTTAGTGAGAGATCAGACCTGGCTCCAGCTGAAAATAAGGGATATTTAATGTTGTATTTGGGGAAATAGGTGGCATGTGTTGAGTCTGACTGGGCACAACCCCCTGCTAGGCTGAGGAATCAGCTTCTTAGTGCTGTCTCTCTCACTGACCTACATTGCCTCCTGGTCCCTCAATGCTTCAAAATTAAATGCTTCATCCTCAAGTCCTAGGCAGTATCCCGAATCTATTTTTTTGAAAATGTGAAAATATGCTATTTAATAATGGCTTTAAAAATGAACTAAATTAAAGTATGTATCGAGTCTTCGAGCGTTCAGTAGGATGGTGAGATGTTGCATTTTACCAGATATTGAATCCTTTGTCTTTCAGTCTCAGCTGTGAATTCATTGGACAGAGGTATAATATCAGTCTTGTGAACGATAATTGCTCTTTAGAAGAAGAAGAAAAAAAAATTAACATTTATCGCATTGCGTCCCATAGAGAACAAGATTCAGGCAAATATCTTGGCGACACCAATGGTCGTACTAAGGTGTGTAGCAGCGTTTTAGCGATCAGTGTGAGAGATGTTGTGACAAAGCACTAATAAGGTTCGAGATTAGATGGGAGTGCTGGTGTACTAACATGTTGCACCCTGCAAACAGTGGACACTTGTTCAATCCCCCTGTACCACTAAGTTCCTGCCTCTCCACAGCAGCAAGGCTAAGATCAGCAAGTGGAGCCCACAGGGGAGAAAGGAACATCACACGGGAAGTCATCGCAAAGCTGGTGTCGCATGCTCCTAGATTTGCACTGATAGAGTAGGTTGCCCACCTGCTCTCTTTGTGGCTAGTGTTACATGGGCTGGTGTTACTATGGGAACCGAGGAGAAAGAGAGAGGGATTTAATATTCTCACAATTTTTAAAAAAAAGTTGTGCAATAGCCATACTAAGCAGAAAATCCCACATTCACAGCATGTCGGTGCTGATTTCAGCCAGGGTGGCATTTGAGGTGCTACAATCGGTCTCCTGGGCAAGGCAGGAGAGAGAAAAAAAAATCAGGTAGGATTTCTGCCCTTGATCAAAATCTAGTGGTATCTGCTGGAAAGAAGGCGAATGTTGGCATAAAATAGAACTGTATATCTGATATTTGCATCAAACCCCCTCAGAGAGGGGAGGCAGATGGCCTGTTCTGGGCCCTCTCCCAGTGCTAACTGTATACAAGGTGCATGAGAGCAGCTGGAAATTGACTTGGGATCAGGTCTATTGATCACCTTCTTGACTGGGGAAAGACAACAGGAACCTAAAAGGAGGGAGGGTGGAAACTTTTTTTAAAAAAATTTTAAAAAAAGGTAATAAAGACAAATAAACCAGCGTCACTCAGAGCAAAACAGAAAATGCAAATTACATAGAACGTACAGCACAGAAACAGGCCATTCGGCCCGACAGGTCCATGCTCCACACGAGCCTCCTCCCTCCCTACTTCATCTAACCCTATCAGCATATCCTTCCATTCCTTTCCCCCTCATGTGTTTATCTAGCTTCCCCTTAAATGCATCTATGTTATTCGCCTCAACTACTACTTGTAGTAGCGAGTTCCATATTCTTATCACTCTCTGGGTAAAGAAGTTTCTCCTGAATTCCCTATTAGATTTATTAGTGACTATCTTATATTTATGACCACTAGATCTGGTCTTCACCGCATGTGGAAACATCTTCTCCACGTGTACCGTATCAAAACCTTTCATAATCTTAAAGACCTCTATCAGGTCACCCCTCAGTCTTCTTTGAGAGAGAGTGAGAGCGAACCTATCAGTTCTGGTAACATCCTAGTAAATCTTTTTTGCACCTTCTCCTGTGCCTCTACATCCTTTTTATAATATGGAGACCAGAACGGTTCACAAGTAGTCCAAGTGTGGTGTGGAAAACCATAAAGACCACATTAATGTAGAAATACGTGAACAGTTACTTGACCATAAAAAGAGAAAAGCATGATGGGTATTTGACCAATGTTAACTCCTTGACTCCCATACATAGGGTAGTTACAATTTCACACACACACACAGAAAGACACAATTGTCCTTGGTACGTTGATAATTAAGTTGGCTGTCCAGGTGCTTGGTACTGTCTGGCCTCCCCCCTTTGCAGATAAGGGTATTGCTGGCTTATAATATAATGAGAATACAGTTTCTTGAGAGGCCATGTAGCCTTGATTCTGACTTCAGCCCTGTGATTAACCAGCTTTGGAATTTAGGGAGGTGATGTTCTCGAGCCTGCAAAGCCTGCTACGTGCCAAAACAGGAATGAGCTATGGAGTCCAGAGAAGGCAGGCTCACTGCTTGATTAACTAACCACTTCAACTAATGGGAAATGTACATGTACGCCCATATTCTATGATAGACAGATATTGCTGATTGAACTGTATAAATGTGGGGGGTGTCCTTTGTTTGGGGAAGTGGTAGTTCTGACTATTGTCAGAGCAGAATTTCACTTGAGCTCAAGTTTCTTTTAATTAAAATTCTTTCTTGTCTGAAAATAAGTGTTTGGAGTTAATGCATTGTATATAAGGGGCAATTAAGTTTTCGACAGTGGTCTAACCAAGGTTCTATACGAGTTTAACGTAACTTGTTAAGAAGTAACAATGGTGAAAAGACCTGTTGGTTCACACACTAACCTGCTGTCTCCAGCACTGGCCACGTAGAACTTTCCCTGCAATAAGAGAACAACCAGGGCAGTGCAGCCTCCCGCTTGGTTATTAGATGCCTGGTAGTGACCAATCAGTTCATCCTGTGGAAAATTAAAATACAAAAAGCTGGGTAATTGACCGCCAAACGCACAGCTTCTCACTTCCCTCAGTGCTCCCTTCCTCTTACAATCCACAAACTTTTAAAACCCAAGCTCGACACCACCTATTCCTCGATTTATTCGGTTACCTCTCCTGAGATGTTAAACCGAGGCCACATCTGCCTGTTCAGGTGGATGTACAAGATTCCATGGCACTTTTCGAAGAACAGCAGGGAAGCTTTCCCCATTTGCTTGTCAACGTTTGTCCCTCAACCAAAACCATCAAAACAGATCAGCTGGTCATTTATCTCACTGCTGTTTGTGGGACCTATCAATGCATAAATTGGCTGCATGTTTACCTACAAAGCAACAAAGACCACACTTTGAAAGTAATTAATTGACTGTGAGGCGCTTTTAATGTGTCCTGAGGGTGTGAAAGACACTATAATTGAAAGTTTTTTTCTTTTTTTAAAAACCTCTTTTGAACCTTGGCAGTGTCGGGCATTATTGGCCTTGAGTTTTCACTTAGATTATGATACTAAAAAAAACTCTCAGATTAATGATCAGAGCAATGAGAAATGATCCTGAAAGGTGACTGAAGTTTATTTTGAGGTTCTACCACAACACCAATATGTAATTTGAATTATTGTGCCTTTAGTGTTTCCTTTTTTGGTTAAAGGCATGTTTTCTCACTTTTATTTGTATTAGCAAACATACAAGTGTTCACAAAAGGGTTTTCACCCAGGCTGCCAAAAGGTTCTTAAATTTGCCATCGAGGTGTCCATTCCACACAATGCAAAGTGCCTCGGGAGCTGGATGTTGTACATTAGGACATAGGAAACATAGGAACAGGAGTGGGCCATTCAGCCCCTCGTGCCTGGTCCGCCATTTGATAAGATCATGGCTGATCTGTGATCTAGCTCCATATACCTGCCTTTGGCCCATATCCCTTTATACCTTTGGTTGCCAAAAAGCTATCTATCTCACATTTAAATTTAGCAATTGAGATAGTATCAATTGCCGTTTGCGGAAGAGAGTTCCAAACTTCTACCACATTGCTGTCTTAAATATTGAATTCTGTAAACCCAAGTATGCATCCCGTTGAAGGTTTTTTTTTTCCTTCTTGCATTTATTTAGCGCGACCTCAGAACATTCCAAAGCACTTTACAGCCAATGAAGTACTTTTCAAGTGTAGTCACTGTTGTAATTTAGGAAACACGGCAGCCAATTTGCACACAGCAAACTCCCACAAACAGCAATGAGATAATATGTTTTCGTAATGTTGGTTGAGAGAGAAACATTGGCCAGGACACCGGGAGAACTTCCCTGTTCTTCTTCGAAATAGTGCCATGGGATAGTTTACATCCAACTGAGAAGGCAGACAGGGCCTCGGTTTAATGTCTCATCCAAAAGACGGTACCTCCGACAGTGCAGCACTCCCTCGGTACTGGCACTGAAGTGTCAGCCTAGATTACGTGCTACAAATCTCTGTAGTGGTCCTTGAACCCACAACCTTCCGACTCAGAGGCGAGAGTGCTACCCACTGAGCCACAGCTGACACCCAAGTTGCTCAAGGAGAAGCATCACCTTTATCCGTGGAGATATTCATACAGCAGACTGGGAAAAGTAGCGTGGATACATGGTCGGAAAACAAAAAAAAAATACAATTGTAACAACTGCGCCATGTACTCACGCAGTTTTTGAATGCGATCTCCACTGCACCTTTCACCAGGTGCTCAATACAGATTTTTTTCTCCATTGCATAGTTTGCTTCAGTTTGCTTCCCCTTGTGTCCCTCAAGGTGCAATGGGTGTGGGACATTGCAGGGGCCTCTGATAACATCCAGCATTTCCTCCAGCTGTTCTCTGATGCAGTGGTGCAAATGCTCGGATGCCTGTATTGCAGCACTGGTGCCACCGTGACCATCGAACAATCCCCAGTAGGTAGCCATAATGCCTTGGTTTTGCTACAGAAGAAAGGAAAAGATTTCCATAAATTCAGTGTTTGCCCCTCACACAAGCATGGCCTCATGTTAGCAAACTCCAACCAACAGTAGCTCAGGGGAAATGGTGTAAAGGAACACAGTCTTTGGCAAGTCTTTCTTTGTTTGTTTCCAAACACACAAGCGAGGACACAATCCGGCTGAAAACATTTCATATAATGTTGTCAGGACGAAATATTATGAAAGGCTCATGTGTCCCAAATGTAAGAGTATTTGCTAAACACCTTTCTATGAAGGTAACGCCTTCTGAAGGACATAGATTGAGGCCATTGCACATAACCCTAACCCTAACCAACTCCTTTTGATGGAGCGTGTGCAGTTTGCGCTGCCGATAAACCCTCCCTAAATTATTTAACCAAGAGTTGAAAAAACGTGAGGTAAATTTGTGGAAGAACAAATCTACTAAGTAAACGTGTGTGAAAAGGTTTCTGTAATTTTTCTTTAGCCTGAAAAATGATTAATATGCAGGAACAGTGAAATTTCATTGCCACCACTCCCCAAAAAATAGTTGGGCAAAGGATGATGAACATGTGGACTAACCTATCCAGGGAGGCACTGGATATGCTGGATTAAATTGGACGATAGAAAAAGTTTTGCAGCCACGGCTGCTGAAAAGTAGGGGGGATAAAGTGGGGAATGACCTTTGGGATTAGACTGATGGACAGAAACAGTCTGGCCCTGTACAGTCTTACACTCGTTCCTAGGGATATATCTGATCAAGGAGTTAAAATATGTCTAGCGACTGGTCATGGTCGATTGCCTAGAATTTTTTCTGGGAAATGAAACACAAGTTTTTTTCCTCTTTGTCAGCTTCCCACCAACAGTTTATATAATGTCAGTAACACTTTATTGGGAAGGAATCTCTCAGAATTACATGGAATTAATCATAGGTTTCTTCCTTTTTTTGCTTCCTACTAACAATTTATATAATGTTACTAACACTTCCTTGAATTTATGGCTGTGCTCATATAACCTAACAACCTGTCTGACTTGTCAGTCACTGCCATTCAGTGCACAAAACAGTTCAACTAAATCAATGTTAGGTGTGGTACATACAGTGTCTTCATTTGGGCACAAAAGGACCCATTCTTCCTCAATGTCAACTGTTTTTCTGAGGATGATTGATCTACAGGTTGCCTGGTCTTCATTGGAAATACTTTTACCAGCATTTATAACCCTGAAAAGAGAACCACAATGTTAAGAACATAAGAAATAGGAGTAGGCCAATCGGCACTTCGAGCCTGCTCCGCCATTTAATAAGATCATGGCTGATCTGATCCTAACCTCAAATCTAAATTCATGTCCACTTTCCTGCCTGCTCCCCGTAACCCCAAATTCCCTTCACTTCTAGAAAACTGTCTATTTCTGCTTATTTATGTTAGAGAAGAAATGAACAAGAGCATACCTTCCTTCCTCTTTGTGTACTGTACGTCACGTCAATGTCTCTTCCCCAACTCCCCTCCCCTCCAATTTTCTCCTCTCTCCATTAGCCAGTGATGGTGGCACATTTCTATGGGCACCAGTTGGTGTTGGCCATCTTCCATTATCTTTCCACATAGTTGGCGCGGCTTGTTTTTTGAGCATTGTTTTCAGCTCCTGTTCGCCCGATTCGCATAGCACTCCAAATGTTTGCGGATTTCCAGAATTTAACATCGCCCCACAATATTTTGAGTTATTTCTTCTCTGCATGCACTAAAACATGACATGTACAAAGGCAAGGCAAGTCAGACACTTGCTTTAAGAGCACAAGAAAAGGGGTTGACAGGGATATGCTTCCTTTATTACTCAAGAGTAATTGGAGGGGAGAGAGATGGTTGGAAAAATAAACAGAGTTCCAATTTACTTATATCCTTTGGGCATTGAATACACTTACCAGACCTGAATTCAGTCCTCCAGATCAACTGTATTGCACTGTATACAATTTGAGGTGCTTCCCACTGAACTTAAATCATCTCTGTGTCTTTGATAAACAGTCAGTTTGAGAAAAGATAATTTTTTTATCGGGGAAATAAAGAAATAACAATATGAAGTGCCAGAACTTACATGTACATCTGTCATATTAAAGATTGATAAGGCCACTAAAGTACATCACAGCACCGAGACATAATACTAAAGGTTACACATCTTATATTGATTGGTGAAGGAGGTTACATATCCAAGTCTCCAAACAACTGAGTTTTTCTCTTAGATGTACGCACCTGCATTCTACTATGTTTTAGTTATTCCTAGTAACATAGTTTTCTCTACTTTAAGGTCAATATGATTTGCCCTACCATTTTCTCCAAGCCAAAAACACAGAGATAGCATTGAAAGCACATAACACTTTGACATGTTCTTGCATTAGTGCGATGAGAGGCATAGATATAATGCAGAGCAAAACCACAGGACTGAAGTGAAATAAACAATGAAAAATACACTGCAGAATAAAAACTCTGCTAAAAATAGGATTGTGTTGACACTAAATGCCTTTGAATTCTTGTGACAATGCGAAAATGTCATCCAAATGAGGCTGCACCAATAACAACAGGTGATCTTGGCCACAGAGTCATATGGAAGAGTTAAGCACTGGTTAAGTTGCTTTCCTACAATGAGAAAACATCAGCAGAGGCTTGAGATCTCTGCGCTCCTCCAATTCTGGCCTCTTGCGCATCCCTGAATTTCATCGCTCCACCATTGATGGCCGTGCCTTCAGCTGCCTCGGCCCTAAGATCTGGAATTCCTTCCCTAAATCTCTCCACTTCTCTCCCTCTCTCTCCTCCTTAAAACCCACCTCTTTGACCAAGCTTTTGGTCACCTACCCTAATATCTCCTACGTGGCTTGGTGTCAAATTTTGTCTGATAAGGCGCTTCCCAGGAGCGTTAGGACATTTTATTACATTAAAGGCACTATATAAATGCAAGTTGTTGTTGTTGTGCATCTCCTCTTGTTCGTAGAGTCCGCTAATATCTTCAGAGCCAATACAGGTATAACTCACAGAATCCAGTTTACATCAAATCCACATGGTAAGAAAGTAGCTGGATTAATTAGCTTATATTCGCAAACTGCATTTTGTCGGATGTTTCATATTTGCCCAAGCGTCTGCCTTGGTCTCAGTCTAATACTTATGTACACTTAGTTAGAATGCTTTAAACCTCTGTACTTTTATTGTACTCAGAAAAGTGTGTGTCACGGACAGTCTTTTGGATAGTGAAAAGGCTTTTTGGCTAAGAAGTATGTTTATTAGGACCTTTAGAATCCTCCAACCTCTAAACATCTGCTCATGCAAAACCTCACTGCCCACATCCTATCCCGTGCCACCCCGCTCACTTATGATGCCTATTCTCACTGACGTACACTGGCTCCTGGTCACCCAACATCTCAAATTTAAAACTCTTCACCTGGTGTTTAAATCCCTCCATGGCCTTGCCCTTCCCCATCTCTGTAACCTCCTCCAGTGGTACACCACCCCCCCCACCCCAGTTCTCTGTTGCTCTGAGACCCCCCCCCCCCCCACCACCCCAGTTCTCTGTTGCTCTGACCACCACCCCCCACCCCCAACTCGTCTCTTTCGCAATCTCCCTTCTGTTTGCCTCACTGTTGGAGGCCATGCCTTCAGCTGCTCAGGTACCACCTTTGGAATTCCCTCCCTAATTGCACCTACGTAGCTGACAGGTTGCCCGTTTGTCATGTAGCCCATTACCTCTAGAGTCAGCATTAAAGAGTGGAATGAAAACCAAAACATCCTTCAACCAAACGTGAACTTCTGCACTGTCAACAGAAAAGACAATAGGCAATTTTGAGTTAAAATAGGCAGCACTTGCTTTGTGTTTCAGTGTGCTCTTTGTCTTCTCGATTATCGCGCTAATAGATGGCTGCAATGGAAGGGGATAATTCAGTCCAACAATTCTGATAGTGTCACAAGCTACAACAACAGCAATTTACATTTATATAGCTCCTTTAACGTAATAAAACATCCCAAGGCACTTCCCAGCAGCGTTATCAAACAAAAACTGACACTGAGCTAAAGGAGACTGAACTAAAAGGAACCAAGGGGCTGACGAGAATGAGGAACTGAAAGAAACTAGTATTAGTAAAAAAGAAAAAATAGTACTAGAGAAATTAATGGGACTGAAAGTTGATAAATCCCAAGGACCTGATGATCTACATCCCAGGGTTTTGAAAGAGGTGGCTATAGAGATAGTGGATGCATTGGTTGTCATCTTCCAAAATTCTATAGATTCTGGAATGGTTCCTGCAGATTGGAGGGTAGCAAATGTAACCCCACTATTTAAGAAAGGAGGGAGAGAGAAAACAGAGAAAACCTGTTAGCCTGACATCAATAGTAGGGAAAATGCTAGAATCTATTACAAAGGATTTGATAACAGGACACTTAGAAAATAATAATAGGATTTGGCAGAGTCAACATGGATTTATGAAAGGGAAATCATGTTTGACAAACCTATTGGATGTGGTGTATTTGGATTTTCAGAAGGCTTTCGATAAGATCCCACACAGGAGGTTGGTGAACAAAGTTAGAGCACATGGAATTGGGGGTAATATATTGGCATGGATTGAAAATTAGTTAACTGACAGAAAACAGAGTAGCAATAAATGGGTCTTTTTCAGGTTGGCAGACTGTGACTTGTGGGGTACCGCAGGGATCAGTGCTTGGGCCCCAGCTATTCACAATCTATATCAATGATTTGGATGAGGGAACCAAATGTAATATTTCCAAGTTTGCTGATGTCACAAAACTAGGTGGGAATGTGAGTTGTGATGAGGATGCAAAGAGGCTTCAAGGGGATATAGAGAGGCTAAGTGAGTGGGCAAGAACATGGCAGATGGAATATAATGTGGAAAAATGTCAAGTTATCCACTTTGGTAGGAAAAATAGAAATGCAGAGTATTTTTTTTTAAACGGTGAGAGATTGGGAAATGTTGATGTTCAAAGGGACTTGGGTGTCCTTGTACATGAGTCACTGAAAGCTAACATGCAGGTGCAGCAAGCAATTAGGAAGGCAAATGGTATGTTGGCCTTTATTACAAGAGGATGAGAGTACAGGAGCAAAGATGTCTTACTGCAATTATATAGGGCCTTGGTGAGACCACATCTGGAGTATTGTGTGCAGTTTTGGTCTCCTTATCTGAGGAAGGATGTCCTTGCCATGGAGGGAGTGCAACAAAGATTGATGTAATGAAATGTAATGTACCTGTAATGAATCACCTGTATTGATTGTGATGCAATGAGGCACCCTAGAGTGTCATGAACTGTAATTATGTCCAATGTGTTCATTGAACTGTACTTGATGAAACCTGCAAATTGTATGATCTATATTGTGTATGTTTGGAATGTGATATGACAACTGTATGGTATGTATTGCTGCAAATTTTATGAATAAAGTATATTTTTTGAAAAAAAAAGGTTTACCAGACTGATTCCTGGGATGGCAGGACTGACGTATGAGGAGAGATTGGGTCGACTAGGCCTAGATTCACTAGAGTTTAGAAGAATGAGAGCTGATCTCATTGAAACGTATAAAATTCTAACAGGACTAGACAGACTAGATGCAGGGAGGGTGTTCCCGATGGCTGGGGAGTCCAGAACCAGGGGTCACAGTCTCAGGATACGGGGTATGCCATTTAGAACCGAGATGAGGAGAAATTTCTTCAGAGGGTGGTGAACCTGTGGAATTCTCTACCATAGAAGGCAGTGGAGGCCAAGTCATTAAATATATTCAAGAAGGAGATAGATATATTTCTTAATGCTAAAGGGATCAAGGGATATGGGGTAAAAGCGGGAACAGGGTACTGAGTTAGACGATCAGCCATGATCATTTTGAATGGCAGAGCAGGCCCGAAGGTCTGAATGGCCTACTCTTGCTCCTATTTTCTATGTTTCTATTTAGGACTGAGATGAGCAGAAATTTCTTCACTCAGAGGGTGGTGAATCTTTGGAATTCTCTACCCCAGAGGGCTGTGGAGGCTCAGCCCATTGAGTACATTCAAAACAGAGATCGATAGATTTCTAGGTATTAAAGGCATCAAGGGATATGGGGATGGTGCAGGAAAATGGCGCTGAGGTAGAAGATCAGCCATGGTCTTGTTGAATAGTGGAGCAGGCTCGAGGGGCCGGACGGCCTACTCCTGCTCCTATTTCTTATGTTCTTACGAGATATTAGGAAAGGTGATTAAAAGCTTGATCAAAGAAATAGGTTTTAAGGATCCTCTTAAAAGGAGAGAAAGGTGGAGAGGCAGAAAAGGAAAGAATTCCAGAGCTTGGTGCCTCGACGGCTACAGGCACGGCCGCCAATGGTGGGGCAAAGGAAGCGGGGGTTGCACAAGAGACCAGAATTGGAGGAACGCAGAGTTCTCGGAAGTTTGTAGGGCTGGAGGAGATTATAGAGATAGGGAGGGGTGAGGCCATGAATGGATTCGAACACGAGGATGAGAATTTTAAAATTGAGGTGTTGGCGGGCTGGGAGCTAATGTGGGTCAGCGATAACAGCAGTGATGGATCAACAGGACTTGGTGTAGCAAAGCCAAACCTGTTTATAATTGCCGACAAGATCCTGGCTTTAAACTCACTGCCATTTATTTTGCTAGTTTGGCTCGATTGTAACACACTTGAACCTGCAACCTTGCGACTCAATGACAAAGTCTCATTCCTAGACTTACATAGAGTCCACAGAACAGAAACAGGCCATTCGGCCCAACTGGTCTATGCTCCACACGAGCCTCCTCCCACCCTAGTTCATCTAACCCTATCAGGATACCCTTATATTCCTTTCTCCCTCTTGTACTTATCTAGCTTCCCCTTAAATACATCTATGATATTCGCCTCAATTACTCCTTGTGGTAGCGAGTTCCACACTCTTACATTCTCTGGGTAAAAAAGCTTCTCCTGAATTTCCTATTGGATTTATTCATGACTATCTTATATTTATGGCCACTCGTTTTGGTCTCCCCCACAAGTGGAAACATCTTCTCTACGTCTACCCTATCGAACCCTTTCATAATCTTAAAGGCCTCGATTAGGCTTTCTCTTTTCTAGAGAAAAGAGCCCCAGCCTGTTCAGCCTTTCCTGATAAGTATATCCTCCGAGTTCTGGTATCATCCTTGAGAATTTCTTTTGCACTCCAAGTGCTGTTTGAAACTAGGAATATGGACAGGATCATAAGTTCCAGAATTTGAATGAACTATCCCTCTAACTTATTCATGGCACCTTGGCATAAAATACACAGAAAATACATAGAAGTTACAACATGGAAACAGGCCTTTGGCCCAACTAGACCGTGTCGGCATTCACTCTCCATGTGAGCAAATGGCTCTAGTCATATTTACCGACCCTGTGTTAACTGTACCCATGAGATTTATATCAATTAATGTTAATTCTATTCAGGTGGTGCGTATCAATTGGGAACTCTCTTGTATCCATGTATAAGAGAGCTGATCTAGGGTGTGGTGGTGTTAATGTGGATCTCTGTGAATAAAGGCTTGGAAGCAACTGAAGACTAGGCTCTAGTATTCCATCCTTCACCACCGACCGGGCTATCCAGTTTGTAACACCCTGTGCCTAAACCCCCTTCAACCCCTCCTCCTCCTCCTCCTTAATCCACCCATCCAGTTTAATGTTGACATAGTTTCTGCCTCAACCACTAACCCTGAAAGTGATTTCCACACTCACACTCAGCTTTGCACAGTGCTCACCAAAGGACACCTTTCATTTGTGCACACAGCTGCACATTTTTCAAACAACTGTCACATCAGCTGCTTTATAAAATACGTGCAAAGTAACCAAAGCGTCTAGTCACAAGTGCACCCGAAGCTGACTCAGATATTTTGTACCACGTGTTCTAGGTATTGGTCAACCACAAAACAGGAAGGGGGATCAGCTGGTTGGTATAAATGCAGCACTGGTCTTGTGTAAACCATTTTACTTCATGGTACACGGATAACCTATCATCCAATCAAAACTCTGGAGATTATTACCTAGCGTCACTGCATTATGAGTCACATGGAAACCTGTCCACACATTTCAAAAGTACAATGAAATCCTTAACCAGCAAATTCAGGACATGTGATTCTGTAGATTAATCACAGGCATCACGACTCCTTTACGTTTTTTTTTTAAACACACTGACTGGAACCTGCATTTGTTTTCTTTTTAAAACTAGTTTCCACAATTTTTTTTGCCAAAAGCATTGTACCATGAAAGTGGCCCAATGAACTGCTCAAAAACATTTGTTAAGTCAGCGTGAGATCTAGCAGTACACAGTATTGTACGTCAATGTATGCCCAATTTGGGTCTAATTGGGTACCAAAGCCAAGGCAATGGTGCCCATCTGACTCAGGGCTATTTGGGGTCCAGCAACAGGCCATGGAAAAGGCTCAGGTATTTGTCCTGTCCTTGTGACCTTGCAAAATGATTTCACGGAGTAAAGGATGATCAAGAAGCAGGTACATTTTCCATGAAGCCCAGTTCTTTTAAGGCCAGGTCATTATGGAATATTTTCTGAACTCCACAGTTTCTCTGCCACACATTCTTTATCGCACTATTAGCTCAGCAATAGGTTCATGGCAGCCGGCCAGCTTGCCGTAAATCTTATTTCTATTCATACTCATTCATCCATGAAACTTGCAGCCCCCAGTAAGCTCCTTGATGGCTGGCAGATCTTTGAACTGACCATAAATTAGATGTGTTTTTCATCCTAATTATCCCATCCACTGATTCATGCAGGATATCATTCCACAGCAACAGTGGACGCATATAATAATTTTCCAAAATTCTCTGGACTCGGCAAAGGTCCTGGCAGATTGGAAAACTGCTAATGTAACACCCTTATTTAAAAAGGGTAGTAGGCAGAAGGCTGGAAATTATAGACCAGTTAGCCTAACATCTGTGGTGGGTAAAATTTTGGAGTCTATTATTAAGGAGACAGTAACGGAACATTTAGATAAACATAATTTAATAGGACAAAGTCAGCATGGCTTTATGAAGGGGAAGTCATGTCTGACAAATTTGCTTGAGTTCTTTGAGGACATAACATACAGGGTGGATAAAGGGGAACCAGTGGACGTAGTGTATTTAGACTTCCAGAAAGCATTCGACAAGGTGCCACATAAAAGATTATTGCTCAAGATGAAACCTGGATCACTGGAATGGGGGTAATATTCTGGCATGGGTGGAGGATTGGTTATCTAACAGGAAGCAGAGAGTTGGGATAAATGGTTCATTCTCGGACTGGCAACCAGTAGCCAGTGGTGTTCCGCAGGGGTCGGTGCTGGGTCCCCAACTCTTTACAATCTATATTAACGATTTGGAGGAGGGGACCGAGTGTAACATATCAAAGTTTGCAGATGATACAAAGATGGGAGGGAAAGTAGAGAGTGAGGAGGACATAAAAAACCTACAAGGGGATATAGACAGGCTGGGTGAGCGGGCGGAGATTTGGCAGATGCAATGCAATATTGAAAAATGTGAGGTTATGCACTTTGGCAGGAAAAAAAAATCAGAGAGAAAGTTATTATCTTAATGGCGAGTACTGGAAAGTACTGCAGTACAAAGGGATCTGGGGGTCCTAGTGCAAGAAAATCAAAAAGTTAGTATGCAGGTGCAGCAGGTGATAAAGGCGGCCAACGGAATGTTGGCTTTTATTGCTTGGGGGATAGAATATAAAAACAGGGAGGTAGTGCTGCAGTTATATAAGGTATTGGTGAGACCGCACCTGGAATACTGCATACAGTTTTGGCCTCCATACTTAAGAAAAGACATACTTGCTCTCGAGGCAGTACAAAAGAAGGTTCACTCGGCTAATCCCGGGGATGAGGGGGCGGACATATGAGGAGAGGTTGAGTAGATTGGGACTCTACTCATTGGAGTTCAGAAGAATGAGAGGCAATCTTATTGAAACATATAAGATTGTGAAGGGACTTGCTCGGGTGGATGCGGTAAGGATGTTCCCAAGGATGGGTGAAACTAGAACCAGGGGGCATAATCTTAGAATAAGAGGCTGCTCTTTCAAAACTGAGATGAGGAGAAACTTCTTCACTCAGAGGGTAGTAGGTCTGTGGAATTTGCTGCCCCAGGAGGCTGTGGAAGCTACATCATTAAATAAATTTAAAACAGAAATAGACAGTTTCCTAGAAGTAAAGAGAATTAAGGGTTACGGGGAGCGGGCAGGAAATTGGACATGAAGCTGAGTTCGGATCGGTCAAGGCCCTGTGGGTGGCGGAGCGGGCCCAGGGGCTGAGTGGCCGGGTCCTGCTCCTACTTCTTGTGTTCTTTAGATTTGAGGTTAGGATCAGATCAGCCATGATCTTATTGAATGGCGGAGCAGGCTCGAGGGGCCGATTGGCCTACTCCTGCTCCTATTTCTTATGGGTGACCAGCAGCCTTGTAGTGCCTCCTCCAAAGTGGCATCATCCATGCGTAAGATCAGACAGTGAGAGTCTGCAGGCAACTTAACTGGGGGACATCATTGCCAAGCATGGTCCTGACCTCACTAAATGTTGTTAAAAAAATGTTTTAATCCAAATAAAAGATTAACTAAAAACATTGTTCTCCTCTAAACGTTGTCATTCTATGTACCATTCCTGGGTCTGGGCTGGAGGAAGGAGGCAAACAGGTAACTTTCCCACTCCCACCCCCACCCCCGCGCCCCCCCCTAAGCCTTTGCCCGAGCTGTTTAGTTATCTCCTGCTCTAAGGGTTCTCTCCATTTGGACTCTCCAACTTTGACAGCACGCCCTATGGGGAAATCACAGGCACACGATTTTGTTCCAAAATCTAATCGTGTAGAAAACTATTTTCTAAAATGATAACCTAAAATCTAAGATACGATACTAAATATTATAAAGTGTCAACTTGGCTCAGTTGGTAATACCTCCCGTCTGAGTCGGCAGGTCGTGGGTTTGAGCCCCACTCCAGGACTCGAGCACCTAATATAGGCTAACACTTCAGTACTGAAGGAGTGCTGCATTTTTGAAAGTGCCGTCTTTCAGATGATGCGTTAGATCAATGTCCCATCTGCTTGCTCAGGTCAACGGAAAAGATCCCATGAACCATTCGACATTCATCCCTCAATCAACACCACCAGAAACAGATCGACTGTCATTCATCTCATTTACTGTTTATGGGACATTGCTCTGTACAAATTGGCCGCTCATTTGCCTATGTAACAACAGTGAATGCACTTCAAAAGTAAATAATTGATTGTGAAGCGCTTTGGGACGTCCTGAGAAATTGTTGAGGTGCTATGTAAGTCCAAGCTCTTACTTTATAAAGCACAGCAGTAACATATACAATTGCTTCAGGTCATTAACAACAGGAAACTTGAACATCTGACTCCCCGAGGGTCACGGTGATGTAGGAGCACGACTTTGATAGGGAGAAAGTATAAAGCTTCATGCTCATAAATCCCCTCACAATGAGTCTTCTGATCTAAAACATGCGGAGGTATCAAAGAAAACACGGGTACCGGGGGGGGGGAAGAAAGAGAATGGAAGAAGAAGAAAATCAGAGCGAGTCACTCTGGAGGCTCCTGTGTCAGGCACTTCCAATAAACCTATTGTACATTAGCAGAGGGCTGACAGGTTTCTAACCATTGCTTTTTGTTAGGGAAGGTGCACAGAGTGTAGATTCAGTATAGAAAAAAAAAGAGAACAAGAAATAAGTTACAAAAAACACAGAAGAAAAAAAGTTGACTCCATTAATATCCAATAAATGAATAGAATTTGAAGTTTCTAATCTTATAATCTTCCAATAAAAAGCATGTCTTTTTACTCCTTGCAAGTCCTCCCTCAGGCCACTTGGCTCTGCAGCCAAGACCATGGGGAGGGTTGTCTTCTCCGCAGGTCACTGCCAGTCTTGCTCTTAAGTCACCTGGCCAGGAGGTACACAGTAGCAGCCTTATTCTAACCCTCCATCCAACTTTCTTTGTTGTTTGCAAAGAGCAGCCCAGTGTCTGTGTGACACCTTCTTGCACAGTGCAACTAGTATCAGAGACTCCAGGTGAGTGTGAGCATGAATCGGTACCCCTCCGCTCCCATGTAGTGTTCCAACTCCAAGCCAATTTCAGGCCATGCACAGCGTACATCTTTGTTAAACGAATCATTTCCCGCTCTGATACCCTTTTTAATGGATGCTCTCCCCTTTGCAAAGGCGTCCTAGATTTCTGGTGCACATTCAGATTGATCTTTCAGCAGTTGCACCTCATCCTCTATTTTGTATTTGCTTTGCTGCCTCACCCTCTGCCTTCTAAAGGACTGCTTTTGACCAAGACTTCAATTTTCACCTTACACCTCCCTTACTTCCTGCTTGTTATAAAGTGCTATGAAATGGCCTTCTACATGATGGTGTGCTATTTAAATGCAATTTGTTTATTAGTTGCCATGTGAAAAGCTACAGGGAGCACTGCTTTTAGTTTCTTCCAAACTGCAGCCAGTGAACTGCCATAACAAAATAAGACGGTTTATATTTGGGAAAACTCTTTTGTTACAATTAGAAGTCTGCAGAAATTGCACAAAAAAAGACATTTTAATGCTTTGATGTGAATTAATAAGTAAATAAGAGTTTGAATGAATGACAGGCTTTTCATTCAAGTGATTGCCTCCATATTAGTCGTCTTTTACTTCTGTAGGTGATGCTAATTCTGCCGCAGGCCTGAAAAGCCATTTTTGACAGGAGAATATTGCTCTTAACCCGGGCTCATTTAAGGGGAAGCTATGTACGTACTTGAGGGAGAAAGGAATAGAAGGATATGCTGATTTTTAGATGGTTAAATGAAGTAGCGTGGGAGGAGACTCATAGCAGCATAAACACCGACATAGACCAGTTGGGCCAAATGGCCTGTTTCTGTGCTGTAAATTCTACTGAAAATTTCACATGAAACTTAGTGGATTTCTTACCTTATAGAATCGTAGAATGATACAGCACAGGAGGAGGCCATTCAGCCCACCGTGCCTGTGCCCGGCTCTTTGAAAGAGCTATCCAATTAGTCCCACTCCCCTGCTCTTTCCCTGTCGACCTGCAAATTTTTTCCTTCAAGTGTTTATCCAATTCACTTTTGAAAGTTACTATTGAATCTGCTCCCACCACCCTTTCAGGCAGCGCATTCCAGATCATCAGTGTGTAAGAACATTTTTCCTCATGCCGCCTCTGGTTCTTTTGCCAATTACCTTAAATCTGTGTCCTCTGGTTACCGACCCTTCTGCCACTGGAAACAGTTTCTCCTTATTTACTCTGTCAAAACCCTTCATGATTTTGAACACCTCTATCAAATTTCCCTTTAGCCTTCACTGCTCCAAGGAAAACAACCCCAGTTTCTCTCGTCTCTCCATGTAATTTAAGTCTTTCATCCCCAGTACCATTCTAGTAAATCTCCTCTGCACCCTCTCTAAGGCCTTGACAAGTGTGGTGCCCAGAATTGGACACAATACTCTAGTTGGGGCTTAACCAGTATTTTATGAAGGTTTAGCATAACTTCCTTCCTTTTGTTCTCTATGCCTCTATTTATAAAGCCAAGGATCCCATTTCTCTATGCCTTTTTAACAGTCTTCTCAACTTGCCCTGCCTCCTTGAAAGATTTGTGTACATACGCCCCCAGGTGTCTCTGTTCCTGCACCCCCTTTAAAATTGTACCATTTAGTTTATATTGCCTCTCCTCGTTCTTCCTACCAAAATGAATCACACTTCTCGGCATTAGATTTCATCTGCCACGTGTCTGCCCATTTCACCAGCCTGTCTATGATCTCCTGAAGTCTGTCATATATTTATTTTTCTCTCCTTTTAACAACCACAATTTGCATTTATAACGCTAAAAAAAGTCTCAAGGTGCTTCACGAATTAAGCGAAGGAAGAAAAAAATTAGGTAAAAGGAATAAAGGAACAGACATTTTAAATCACATTTTCACCTTACTAAGAGTACCTTTTAAATCGGTAATAATTAAACTCCAAGCTTGGCATCACCTAATCACTGCTTCCCAATTTACTTTCTCCTTTACCACCTTCGTGGTGTCCTACACTATCAATCTTGGCCCTTCACCTAAAAATAAATGAAATGGCTTTACTGTGTTCAACTACCGATGCACAACCACGTAAAATTATTTTGCTACAAATTACCATCTAGACTGAAAATAAAGTTTAAATAAACAGAAATTGATAAATATAGAACAGGTGCACTAACTCCCAAGTGAACCTTCAACTCTTGCTGAATGTTAGGATTCCACAATGAACACAATTTTCATAAGAGAAGGGGGAAGGGGGAATTTTTGTTTACCCAGAGAGCTGATATGATCTGGAATTCACTGCCTGAAAGGGTGGAAGCAGATTCAATAGTAACTTTCAAAAGAGAATTGTGTGTATACTTGAAAAGGTAAAAAAATTGCAGGGGACTGGGAAAGAGCAGGGCAGGTGGGACTAATTGGATAGCTCTTTGAAAGAGCTAGCATTGGCACGATGGGCCGAATGGCTTCCTTCTGCGCTGTATGATTCTGAGAATATTCTCTAGAGGGAAGGGTAGTTCCCAACAGTTTTTTTTTTAAAATAAAAAAGTACCTGCGTAAGTTCTTCGTTTTGATTTTTCAGTACAGTATGCTTTTGGGGAAGGGAAGCAAAAGAGCATTTTGTCGGGATTGAGGAGAGACCCCCAACTGCTCAGCTAGACAAAGAATCGTGTTTTACGTGGAAGTTGTTCCCCCTCCCTCCCAAGGTAAGTAATTTCCTACTGAAACTCACTCTGCGTATCCTGTGCTCCACGGCAGCTTCTTGTTCCTCGGAGGGAGCAGGACCACCCTGGCCCTGTGATCCGCGGTCTGGCTCCCTTCTGCCGGGGTTTGGTGCAGAAAGTGAGGTCGGCAGTGAGCGTTCTCCATCGGTTCTCGGTTGACGGAGGCGGCGCTCTGGCGGTCCTTGGTCTGTCTCCTCAACTTCTTCAACATTGCCTTCGCTCTGGTTCCAACAGCTGGGACTGGATCAGTGGTCTCGCCTCTTGCCCCCCAGTCCCGGGCTGTCGTGGTGAAGAGAAACTTTTTTTTCTTCTGGGGGGGGAATGTTTCTTCTTCTTACCATTTGGGAGAGAAACGGTCCAAAAATCTGATCCGAACTCGTCTAGGAAAACGAGTAAGGAAGTTCCCGTCCGTGATTAATGGCGAAAGTAAACACTCAAATGTTTTGATCCGCGGTTACTGGATAACTTTGAACCCGTGTAACGTGGCCTAACCGCCCAATGACTGAGCTCATTGCAGAACTAATTCTTACGACGTAGAATGAGGCCATTCAGCCCATCGTGCCTGTACCGGCTCTTTGAAAGAACCATCCAATTCGTCCTTCTTTTCCCATAGCCCTGAAAAAAAATTCCTTTTCCAATTATATATCCAATTCCCTTTTGAAAGTTACTATTGAATCTGCTTCCACCGCCCTTTCAGGCAGCGCATTCCAGATCACCGCTTAAAAAAACAATTTTCCTCATCTCTCTCCTGGTTCTTTTGCCAATTGCAGTCCCCCATCACTTATAGTGGGCGCCTACGTGCAATCGCGATTTGCCCGTTGCATGCGATGGCTCATATAACTTAGCATTGATAAAATTAAAAATCATTTCAGTTCCAGTTGGTTGGCCTTGAGTGGCTGCCGAGCAGAATTTATATTTGTATTTGAAGTTGTGTTTTACAGTTGTAAAGACTGCCAGAGAGAGGACAATTAAAATTCAGGCCGCAGCATGTTCTAAAGATAGCTGAAACATCAAGATAAACAAGAGAGAAATGTGACAAAAAAGCCCGGTGTTACCAGGGGTCCATATTTACTGGATAGCATTCTTTGCTTTGGTCAATCCTCAATGGGGGAAATCTCCTGCACAGCCATGCAGGTTTTGGTGAAGGATTCTCACTCAAAAATATAAAATATTTAAAATTAAGCCTGCCTCAATAAGGCTCTTTTATTACATTCATTGCATTTTAAGGAGATATTATTTACTTATGCTTGTTCTTGCTTTCAGTGCACCTTAATGAGGTGCGAACTAGTGAGTAAACACAGCTGTTTCTGCCCGAAATAAATGGAGCACTTAAGACGCTATATCTGACAACTTTGAAATTGATATTAATACAAATGGATAATGATTATTGCTTTTTGGCCGATATAAGCGTCTGCCCATTTTAAACGTGGATGTTTTAAGTGGTGCGAAATATAGCTTAAATCTGTGTCCTCTGGTTATTAATCCTGGGCTTTATTAATAGAGGCATAGAGTACAAAAGTAAGGAAGTTATGCTAAACCTTTATAAAACACTAATTGGCCTCAGTTGGAGTACCGTGTTCAATTCTGGGCACCACGCTTTAGGAAGGATGTCAAGGCTTTAGAGAGGGTGCAGAAGAGATTTACTAGAATGGTACCAGGGATGAGGGACTTCAGTTATGTGGAGAGTCTGGAGAAACTGGGGTGGTTCTCCTTGGAGCAGAGAAAGTTAAGAGGAAATTTGATAGAGATGTTTAAAAACATGAACAGTTTTGATACAGTAAATAAGGATGAAGTGTTTTCAGTGACAGAATGTTCAGTAACTAGACAACACAGGTTTAAGATGATTGGCAAAAGAACCATAGGATACATGAGGAAAACATTTTTTATGCAGTGAGTTGTGATTTGGAATGCACGGCCTGAAAGGATGGTGGAAGCAGATTCAATAATAACTTTCAAAAGGGAACTCGATAAACACTTGAAGGGAAAAATTTGCAGGGTTTTGGGGAAAGAGCAGGGGAATGTGACTAAGCTCTACCAAAGAGCCGGCACAGGCACGATGGGCCAAATGGCCATCTTCTGTGCTGTATCATTCTATGATTCTTTGATTCTACGTCATGTTAATTTGTGAACTGAAACCTTTTAACAATATAAATACGTAATAATGTCAACTGACAGTCACATGATTAAACTGGCTCACTATCACATCAAGTTTTGGTTTTAAAGTAGCTTCAAGATATGGGTGAGTCAGAGACTCTTGCAGCACAGAGCTATCCAATTAGTCCCACTCCCCGCTCTTTCCCCAAGGCCCTGCAATTTTCTCCCCTTCAAGTATTTATCCAATTCCCTTTTGAAATTTACTATTGAATCTGCTTCCACCACCCAATACAAATTCTTAGAACTAAATTCTGCTAAACTGTTACACCCAAATATTCACCACTCTTTTCCTCTTTTAGATATTGACCAACCTGCTGTACATTTCAAATTGTATGCTTTTGAAAACTTTAAAACACATTGGGAATAATGCAAATACTTAACACAGTCATATGACATTCCACTATTTAACGGAACACTAACCTATTTAAACAGCTGATAAGATTAGTTCCTTCAATCCTAATCTTCCGTTTATCTGATTGGCTAACAACCCCCAAACCCAGTGAAAAATGCCAATGAGCAGGATAAAATGCTGATGCCAGCTTAAAAAGCTGACAGTCGGCAAGTGTGCAACACACTACTGCTAAATTGATTTCTATATTTCAGCAGTGCATGCTTTGAGCAGCCATTTTAATAAGTAGCACAAAAGCAGGTGGATGTCCCTGAAAGATTAGGGCCTATTTTCTACCCCTTTTTGAATTTATTTTCTTCCCTTCCAGTACTGAATGAGCTGACTCATGCTGTGGTATGGCTGCACAGGAGCCGGCCACTTGCCTTATACCTTGCCCAAGTGGCCATTCTTTATGAATGAGCCTGGATAGTGTGAGCATAGGCAGGCTTTGTGGTGGGGTAATCACAGTCAAGTCCGATCCTATCCTCACCCGGTGTGCACGCATATCAGCAGGACGATGATGAAGAGCAGGAATCTTGCCTCATTTTCCCCTCTCTACCCCCAGGGATGCTGAGGCCGACCGTAACATCCCGACTGCTGCTCTGGTTGGGAATTTAGCTATTTTAGCACAGAATGGGAATCGAACCTGGCACCTCCCTGTTCTCTATGGCTCAGTACCACACTGGGTAGCATAGACACCGACTCAGCCATCAGGGGAGCTTTCTGAAAATTTCCATTTCGGGCTATTTTATTTTTCTTTTGCCTGTGACGATACTTCACCATTAGATGACTCAAGCTGCAATTTTGTTTGTGTTCCTCTGCCCTGTGCTCACTATAAGCGTCTTGGGACGTTTTACTATGTTAAAGGCGCTATATAAATGCAAGTTGTTGCTGTTGTCTCCCAACAGTGGCACAACGGAGATGGGAAACCACTTTGTGGTGAAACATGAGCACGATCTCTCCTTCGTTCTCTGATCCTGTGGCATTGCAGATTGCAACACCACTCGCTGACTTTTCAATTCTTTGTTTTGGTAAATGTTTTCTTTAGTCAGATTGGTGTTAGGGGTCAGGATCAAGGCAACTGCCTCAACCTACCCAAGAGTCCATTTATACTGCAGATGCTTTCAATCACATCTGGGATATTTACAGTCAAGCGTGTAATTACTAAAGCGTAACATATTCCTATGTGCTGAGTGTCCCCAATTTCAAATAAAAAGGAAAAAAAGACCTGCAAAAGCCAAAAAGCAGGTGTACAGAGGAGATGTGGTGCTTTTCTTTAGGAATAAAGGGAATATTTACAATCTCATGGGGAATGGCCCAGGATTAGCAATAGTGGATACTGTGGAGCAGACTGTCTGCCTGTCCTCATAACTAGAGAATAGTCTGGAAAATAGTGGAGAACCAAAAAGGAAAGAGGTGGAGAAATAACATTAGCAAAGGGACTAAACAAAATGTTCCACATTCTTGAAGTCCAAATTGCAACCTAGTTTCCATAAAAGTTAATTTTGTTAACTACTTGAAAAAAGAAAACCTTGCATTCATATAGCACCTTTCACAACCTCAGGACATCCCAAGGTGCTTTACAGCCAATGAAGTAACTTTGAAGTGTAGGCACTATTGTAATGTGGGAAATGCAGCAGCCAATTTGCACACAGCAAGGTCCCACAAACAGCAATGTGATAATGACCAGATAATCTGTTTTTAGTGATTTTGATTGAGGAATAAATATTAGTCAGGACATCGGGAGAACTCCACTGCTCATCTTCGAGAAGGTGCCGTGGGATCTTACATGTGCATCTGAGAGGGCAGACAACGCCTTGGTTTGACGTCTCATCCAAAAGACGACACCTCCAACAGTGCAGGACTCCCTCAGTACTGCAGTGGAGTGTCAGTCTAGATTATGGGCTCAAGGCTCTGGAATGGGACTTGAACCCACAACCTTCTAAGAGGCAAGAGTGCTACCACTGAGCCACAGCTGCCACTTTTTTTTAATTCATTCATGGGATGTGGGCGTCGCTGGCAAGGGCAGCATTTATTGTCCATCCCTAATTGCCCTTGAGAAGGTGGTGGTGAGCTGCCTTCTTGAACCGCTGCAGTCCGTGTGGTGAAGGTTCTCCCACAGTGTTGTTAGGTAGGGAGTTCCAGGATTTTGACCCAGCGACGATGAAGGAATGGCGATATATTTCCAAGTCGGGATGGTGTGTGACTTGGAGGGGGAGCATGCAGGTGATGTTGTTCCCACGTACCTGCTGCCCTTGTCCTTCTAGGTGGTAGAGATTGGGGGTTTGAGAGGTTCGAAGAAGCCTTGGAGAGTTGCTGCAGTGCATTCTGTGGATGGTACACACTGCAGCTACAGTGCACCGCTGAAGGGAGTGAATGTTTAGGGTGGTGGATGGGGTGCCAATCAAGCGGCCTGCTTTGTCCTGGATGGTGTCGAGTTTCTTGAGTGTTGTTGGAGCTGCACTCATCCAGGCAAGTGGAGAGTATTCCATCACACTCCTGACTCCTGCCTTATAGATGGTGGAAAGGCTTTGGGGAGTCAGGAGAAATTGTGAAATCCTAAGTGTGCCGTTATATAAAGTAATAGAGAAATTTCAAATTGACATAGCCAGAGAAATCAAAGAGTTAAGCATTGAGTAAATTTTCAGTTTCCCCCCTGATTTTTAACGATTCTTTTATGTGTATAACCTCGAATGCTGAATGCCTCAATGAGGTTAAAGTTAATGAAATGTCAACATGGGGGAGAAAGAACAGGGTAGTGACAGCCAGGGTTCAAAGTGATCTCAGTAGATCTGGGAAGTCACAAATTAGTAACTGTTTGATTGAATTTAACTCTTCCGATGCTTTGCTAATGTGGGTTCTTCTGCTTGGTTGTGCAGTCTCCAGCACGTTTTGAGATTTGGAAAGATTTCCTGCTAAGAAACCTAACTGAACCACTAGCTGGACCCTTTAATACATGTATCCCACAGCCACCTGTTTTATAATTTTCTCCCTGCCCCAATTTAATAGAATTTCCCACAGCCCCTTCACCCATCTGGCTGCCAGATATACACTGCCATCTTGAGATACTTAGTTGGAAGACTTGGTCCCATTTATCATAACCCAATTTAACACCAGCTGAGAGTGGATGCCCTTTTAAGTATGTAACTAACAGATGATAGCTACCATTATCAGACTTTATGAACCCTGTTGAGCGATAGTAGTGTTTTACAATTTTACAAATCTAAGCTAAACATGGTACTGCATAATACAGTAATTTTACAAAGCAATAGATTTGTTAAACATACACTCCTGATAAGGGTACTAAAATTACAACAGGTTAATGGACAAATATTAAAGTTAAAATGAAAAAATGTAACAGCATGTTGCTAAAGGTACCACTACCACTGTTGGTGTTCAATATGGCTATAATGACAAGTGGAATGTCAGATAATCAATTGAATCTGACGTTTTGATAAAATGACTACATGTACCCTTTGATTAGAGTAGAGGTGACTGTATTAACACAGTAACACAAAAATAGAGAGAGAGATCAGCAAAGATCCTAGCTTCAATTCCTGATCTGGACTGAGTTAGCTAATCTCAGCTGGGAACACTAGGGGTACTACAATTGGCATTAGCATCCTTAGACTAGGGTTGGGTAAACCATCTTGGTTCCTTCCTCTTATTGCTGTCTAGTGACCCCTAGTGGATGCACCTAAGTGTGGGCATCAGGTGAGGATTGGATCACAGATGACCACAGAGTTGAATAACCTGCCAACACTGAACTGTCTAGGCTCACATATTAAGAATGGCAACTTGAGCAAGGTTCTGGAGGTTAATTGGCATCCAAGAAATGGTACCCCAGCAAGGAATAAATGGAGTAAATAAGGTGTTGTGTCTGGAATTTTTCAGTGGTGATGCCAGATGTAAATCACTCAAACATAACTTACCGTTGGAAATAACCCACAAGTACTGATTTGCTTTGATTGAAGACAGCAGAAGATCTAAAAACTTGTAGAAACATTTATTGTACAAGGCATGAATTTGTGCAATTCTTGTCAATGTAAATCACTCAACGAGGGGGAAGAGTATGACCTCATGGTTCTTATAGCAAGGCCAGAGGTAACTTTTCCTTGAAAGCTGACTGGTGTAACTGAACTATAGAAAATCTTTAACAGAGGCAGGCCAGAGTAACATCACAAAACAATCCATTCACTGACACTTTGAGCTCCTTTCAGCATTGTGACAAAATTACTTATAACAGCAACTCAAACACGTTGTACAAGAGGCCACAGGCAGAAAGCAGTGTTAGTGTTTATGAAACAAGATTATTGTGTGCCTGCTGCTTTCAGATGAAGGTGATTTTCCCACCAGGTTAAGAAAGCAGAAACAACTAAAAAGCAAATGAAGTTACTGTAAACTGCAGCAGGTTACAATACACAAAAGCTGTTTATGGTTTGAAGTGTCTGGAAAAATATCAAACAGGTTCTGTTTGAAAGGACAAGTGAGAAGCAGCCCAGTTGGGGCTTCCTTACAAAGAGATCTGGAGGTTAAATTGTAATGTCTTGACTGAAAGACTTTCTGGATTTCTCTGGACAGTGAGTTTCACCAGTTTTGTGTTTGTATGTGTGAGTATTATATATATGTATATAAAGTGAGCATGCTTCCTGGTGAGTTGACCATAAAGTGGCATTGAAAATATCCTGGGTCATGAAATAAGCTGGACCATCTTAACTGTTTGATTGAGATAATTGAAAATGTAGCTCATCCTCAGGCCATGTTGAGGAATCAGTTAATTTGCATTTAGGTTTCCTAAAATCTTTATATTAACTATGATCTCCTATTGATGAAAAGCATGATATATAATATACACATATTCAAATTGTCTGGCCTTTCTTTCATTTACATTGGGCAATGTGATGTTGTGTTCTTTAATACCGTGATATAGTGTGGAAGAATAACCAATTAAATCAGCAAAACCCACAAATATCAAACCAAATTTGCCAGAATACACAAGAACTTTAAACATCTTAGGGTAGAGTTTCCGCAGAGTCCTCAGCCCTATTGGCATAATATGCCAGAAATGGCATGGTTAATGACATTTCTCCAGGGTTTCTGCCGACCTTCCACCAAAGTTATGGTGGGAGATAGAGAAAACCCCTGTGGAAATTCCAGACGCTTATTTTTAATAAGATAAAAGTCTTAGGCTTTTACCATTTTCAAGTTTTTTTTCTGCTGGAATCTGCTGTTTTGTTTGCTGCCACTAATATGATGGCTGAGTTTTGCCAAGTGGCCTTGCATCACGTGACAGGAGTCTTTTAAGATGAGTTTGACGTTGAACCATCAGTTGATAGAAAGTGATTGCCCAATTTTAAAAAAATATATGGCTTTGTTTTGCAGTGATTCAATATCCTGGATATATTGTACAATAGTAAGAGGATTAGTACAATAAGAAAAGTGTACCAATGGAATCTTTAAGTGTAATGAGAAATTAAATAAACTGAACGCACCTAGGGAATGAATGGATAGTAGTCAGTTGAGATGTCAGTCAATTCAGACAGGTAGCACTGTAAAGGTGATGTAGAGGTCACCAAATGTAGTAAATGAATTAACCACAATTAAATGGCTGATTGATCTAGACTGAATGCAAAACCTTTCTACACCAGTCCCCCATCATGCAGAAGAGATTTATTGTGTCAATAGATTTTTACACATACTAATGCTGCCAAAATTTTAGCAATTAAGTCATTGAATTATTTCGTTTAATTGTCCCCAAGAATTTGAACAGAGAAAACAAGTTGATATGTTATATATAAATGGAGAGAAGGCTTGGGATGTAAATTCTAGAATAAATGGGTTTACCATTAGTAAGCGTGATAATAAATGGGCTCCATTATATTCATGATCAAATGTAGCAATCTGAGATTGCTAGATTTTTGCTAGCCAAGGGTATTAAGGGATAGGGTGCCAAGGCGGGTAAATGGAGTTAGGATACAGATCAGCCATGATCTCATTGAATGGCGGAACAGACTCGAGGGGCTGAATGGCCTGCTTCTGTTCCTATGTTCCTATCCAAGTGCAGCCTGGAGGGTGACTTCATCCCTTCTTCAACCTATCATAGCATGTCCACAATGGGGGTGGGAGCTCACTGCATGGGGAATTGTGTAGAGGAAACGCATGTCTTGCCACTCTGCAAAACAGTGCATTGCAACAGCAACCAAAATGCATTACTGCCTTTGCAACCCTCAGTCTCTAGGAAAGGATGCAGCTTTGTGGCACATTCATGGTCTCATTGTTGACAACAAGATTAGCGTTTGGATGTGCTACAAACTGAATTACATATGTCTCAGGCATATGGCAACAAAGAAGAGAAAGCAGAATAAAGCCATCTGTTTGGGGCAGGGGCTTAAATCCAATTGATCAGGATGTAGTGAATAAAGTAAGGGAACACAAATTCTGTGGCTAGAGCTATAAATGGCTCCAAATGATAAAGTAGCAATGAATGGTAACACACACAGTGGTTTTAATGTGATTAAAAGGCATTTTTAATCACATTTCTAATGTGATGCCTTTTAATCACATTAAAAATGTTTGGGATCTAAATGGAGATGTTCACATTAACTTTTAAGTGAGCTGAGCTATGCCGTGCTGAAGATAATCTTTCCTTGGCCCTCGTATCTCACCATACGCTTGTGTTGTAAAGAAACAGCTTATATTTACATTGCACCTTTCACATCATCAGGCTAACCCAAAGTGGCCATGATGTGGAGATGCCGGTGATGGACTGGGGTGGACAAATGTAAGGAATCTTACAACACCAGGTTATAGTCCAACAAATTTATTTTAAAATCACAAGCTTTCGGAGATTATCCCCTTCGTCAGGTGAATGAGTGAAAGGTTCTCAAATCGCATATCTTATATTAGGCTGGGACACCATCACACCAATCAAAAGGTGTCGTTGGTGTTCAGACAGATTAGCCACGGAGAACAGTACGTCCCAGTACACTGAATATACATTGTGTCAAATTACACAGACAGAGAGAAAGAGACCCAAATGGCAGAGAGAGAGAATATTAAAAAGATAACTTTTTTTTCCCACTTGCTGGTGGGGTTACCTGTAGCGTGACATGAACCCAAGATCCCGGTTGAGGCCGTCCTCATGGGTGCGGAACTTGGCTATCAATTTCTGCTCGACGATTTTGCGTTGTCGTGTGTCTCGAAGGCCGCCTTGGAGAACGCTTACCCGAAGATCGGTGGCTGAATGTCCTTGACTGCTAAAGTGTTCCCCAACTGGGAGGGAACCCTCCTGTCTGGCGATTGTTGCGCGGTGTCCGTTCATCCATTGTCGCAGTGTCTGCAGTCGTTACACGTAACCCCACCAGCAAGGGGAAAAAAAAGTTATCTGTTTTTAATATTCTCTCTCTCTCTCTGCCATTTGGGTCTCTTTCTCTCTGTCCGTGTAATTTGACACAATGTATATTCAGTGTACTGGGACGTACTGTTCTCCGTGGCTAATCTGTCTGAACACCAACGACACCTTTTGATTGGTGTGATGGTGTCCCAGCCTAATATAAGATATGCGATTTGAGAACCTTTCACTCATTCACCTGACGAAGGGGATAATCTCCGAAAGCTTGTGATTTTAAAATAAATTTGTTGGACTATAACCTGGTGTTGTAAGATTCCTTACATTTATCCCAAAGTGCTCACAGTTTATTTGTTTTGGTGGTGTTGTTTCAGGGATAAATTTTAGCCAGGGAGAACTCCCGTGCACTTCTTTGGATCAAGCCATCCAATGTAAAAGAGACTTTCCATTGGGCCATGGCTTTGTTTCTCAATAACTGAAAAGGATATTGCAAGTGTAGGTATGGATTACTGGCTGGAGGACTCGTCAGTTCTCCTGTTTTATTCTAAATATAATACATCTTAGGATTTTTTTTTTAAACCTCCACCATTCTGTGTTTCCGAGATGACACAAAACGATACAGGACCTCACAGAATATTTCATTCAAGTGGCGAATCCCCAAAGAATTAAACATTCTTTTATGCCAATATAATTCCACTCTGCGAAGGGGTTGGTGATCACTGTGAGATTCTCATCAATGATGTGACTGACTGTATACCAGCGGACAATTAAATGCAAACTTAAACAGTGAGAAACACTAGGGACTTGCTCTGTCTGCTCACAGCTAAGTAGATATTCTGCCTAGAGAAACTAATGGATATTACAAATTTAAAAGCTGATGTGATTTACATGAGTTAAAATTCATTTATTATCTTTTAGAAATTATCAAAACTCTACATTAAAAAGAAATGCCAGTGAAAGGTGCACAGTAAAGCCTCTCTGATGTACACACACCTTTTCATTGATCGGTACCTAAATCCACCTCTGGATCTACTTGAATCAATTAGTTCTAGTGCTATGGATCTAGTCCCACAGACACTACAGCTGTAAATTCAGATATATTCCCTATTTACAACTACACCGAAGCAAAGTGCATTGTGTGAATTAACTTACGACAACATGAGCTTTGAGTAAAAACTTACACTCCTCCAACAAAAAAAAAATACAAATTCAGAATCAGGAAATGGGTTTGAATCAGATTCAGATGAACATTGCGATCCAAATTCCTGTTCCCTTTGTGTACAGAACTCTTGTTATATACAATAGGTAAATATGGATGACGAGCCAAACTGGCCTACATCGGGCACCTGTCCCTTTGAAAACAAAACAGGAAGTCATTTTCCACTGTAACTAAAACTTCACGTGTACCTCAAAGGGTGACAAGTAATATGGAGTTGGGAGCAACTCCACAAGCAGGTGTTTTAATGCAACTTTTTTTTCCCAGTGATGTTGTATGTGTCCATTTCCCATGGAAACTGGTCATGGTTATGTATTCCAACTCCCTCACAATCCCCTGGAAGAGTATGAGCTTAATTCCCTGTGGTGAGTATGCGCCAGCATCTCTGGAGTTTATGGATTCAGCTCTCTGTGTCAGTTTGGTACAGGGGTTAAGTATCAGCCCCTGGCAGCGCTATGGCAGTGTGCATTTGGGTCCCTGGTGGTCTATTGCTGATGCGCACACCGGCCTTTTAAAATTAGACTATGAATTTTCAGGACCCATATTTTTGAAGTTCTCAAATCTGATTACCATCTCTAATAACAGGTAATACAATTTTTAAGACAGTACATCTGAAAGTGGATAGCATGTAGTGCTTCTAAGAAAATAGTTGCATTTTTTTCCCCCATTTATTGTCACTCAAATTAAAGATTATGCTTTGATGCTTTTGGTCAAACGTTGAAAAGCACCACACTAAAGTCCCCCCTATGTGGGAGTCTGATAGAGAGTATGCGGCATTCCTTGGGTTAGGGATAACTGTAGTGCATTCGGTAGTGGATTCAGTGGGATCCATACGGTTCCCAACTGAACCTGATCCCAAGTGTAAATGGGATATTAGACTGGTTTGTGTAGTTGCCACGTAAACCAGACGATAAATTCACAGCTGCCGTGAAACGGTGCCAATTATTTTGTGTTGCGTAGGATGACGATATGACGGTCCGTGTACAAATCAAAAACTCTCCCAAAAATTGTGACAAGGGGGTAAATTTTAACGGGGAGCCGGACAGAGGGCAGGGGAAATTCCTGACGGGAAATCCAGAAGTACGGGTTTTCCAGGCGTCCATACGATTTTGACGTAAGGACGTCTTTTTTTTTGTAGGTTTCCCGCACGACAGGCCAGCCAGATTGACAGGCTGGTGTCAGTCGGATGGGAGAACAGCCAGGGAGTGGATGCCAGCAGGTATGTATTAGATGGCGGGGTGGGGTCGTCTGTTATCGGAGGAGTCATCGGGAGTCATTGGCGGAGGTCGGTCATCAGGGAGGGGTCAGTCATCGAGAGGGTCGGGGGTCATAATGGGTTGGTCATTGGGGGGTGTCATCAGGGGCAGAGATCGTGGAGGTGTGGAGATCACGGGGGGTGGTCGGAGACTGTGGGGGGAGGCTGATCATGTGTGTGTTTGAGAGAGAGAGAGAGAGAGAGAGAGAGAAAAAAAAGAGAGAGAGAGAGAGAGAGAGAGAAATAGATCATGGCAGGTAGACTTGTTGGGCCTGGAGGAAGCACTCCTGCTCCTCCTGGCCTTCTCGCCTCCTCTTACATGACGTGAAGCAGAAGGCCCAGGAATCCCGGCCTCCAGGAGTTAAAAATAAAAAACCTGTTAAAATGGAGGCCCGTGTCCTGAGAGCGAGTTGGTCGCCTGCCCCTCAACCCTCCTCTGATAAAACCGGAAATGGTTGGGTTGGAGACAAGCTGGGGTTGGGATTTATTTTTTTCTAAAACTATTTTTACCTTCCCTCCCGCCCCCAAACCACCCGTTCGTGGGGTTAAAATTTACCCCAAGCTGTCGCAAAACAATTAAAGTTAAAACTCAAAAAGGTGCTTATTGTATTTTGGGAGAAAAAGGCAAAAAATATGAGGTTCAACTGATGTAACTTGATATTCTAATGTAAATTTTAAATTCAGTGTTAAAGAGTAGAAAGTTCAAAGTCCCTTAATCCTGACTGTTTTTGTTTTAAACGTCCTCTCCGTTTTCTGCATCGCCAGCTCCTTTGATAATCCGCTTCATCCCACGCTTTCCCGCGGGTCCCTTGGGCTTTGCAAAAGCTTGTTTGAAGGCGTGCTGTTTAGGGTGGACTTCTTCATAAAGGAAGTCTGCTGTTAGCTCGTCACCATTATCTATCTCGATCTGAAAAAGAACAATTTCAAAGCTGTCTTTTTCACTGATTTCCAAACCAGATGATTCGTGAACCTGGGGCAAAGTGCATACAATGCCCCACATAAAATGTTAAAAGCATATATGTTGAAAACTCAAGAGTGGTTTCAAAGTAGTAAACTAATTTTGGGTTCCAATAAGATTAAAATCCATGAGTGCTTCCCTAATTGCTAAGTAAATGCATTGTGTGGTGTGGTACAGGAAGGTCCCGGGTTTAATCCTTGGTCTGTATAGACCACCACCACACAATGCAATGCATTCACTTGGCCATTGGTTGATCTTAGCTGGGTGAGTGGTGAAAGGTCTACCACAGGCTTTAATGCCATCAAAGTGGGGAGGAGGGTGGGGGGGGGGGGATAAAATCAGCCAAAGTTCCTGCTCCTGATTACTATCAAATGATCCTTGCCAGGAAGTGCATGTCTGTGGAATTGGGTTTGGTTGTGACTTCCCCTACTTTGTGTAGATTCACACTGGAGAATGGTCACTTGGGTGAGGTCTCGCTCTAGTTTCTCCTCTCACCTCCCCCCATGCTCTCGCCAAGCTCATTCATTCCCAAGACCGATCTTCTGCTCCTTCATTCCCATTCCCACTCAACTCCTGACCGCCCAATTTCCCTTCCTAGCTCCGTGCTGGCTGACAAAGTAAATGATTCCCTCTCCTCAGGCACTGTTCCCCCTCCTTTTTAAAACCACCATCATCACCCCTCTCCTCAAAAAACTCACCTTCTACCCCTTTGTCCTCGCTAACTGCTGCTCCATTGTGTTGTTGCCTCTCACGTCCATGCTCATCCCTCCTGCAACTCCCTGTTTGAAACCCTCTAATCAGGTTTCTGCCCTTCCCACAGCACTAAAATAGTTCTAACCAAAGTCATGAACGGCATTTTCTGTGAATGTGGCACATTATTTCTCCTCAACCTTTCTTCAGCCTTAAACATGGTCGATCACACCATCCTCCTCCAACACCTCTTGTCCGTTGTCCAGCTCGATGGGATTGTCCTCATTTGTTTTTTCTCTTACCTATTCGATTGGAACCAGACCATCTCTAGCAAACTTTCTCTTCCTACCTTGCACCGTTACTTCGGGAGTCCCCCAAGGTTTCAACCTTGGCTCCCTCCTCTTCCTCATCTACATGATGCCCCTTGGTGACATCATCATCAGCTTCCACATGCACACTTACGACACCCAGCTCTCCCTCTCCACCACTTCCTCAATCCCTCCACTGCCTCTGTGCTATCAGACTGCTTATCCTATGTTCAGTCTTGGATGAGCTGTAATTTCCTCTGGGGAAATATTGGGATGACCGAAGCCCCCGCCACAAACTCTGTATCCATGCCACCGACTCCAACTCCTTCCCTGGCCACTGTCTATTGCAGCCTAAGACTTTTTACAATCTTGGCATCCTGTTCAAGCCTGAGTTAAGTTTTCATCCCCATTTCCTCTCCATCATAAAGACCACTTACTTCCACCTCTGTAACATCACCTGTCTCGACCCCTGCCTAAGCCCACCTAACAGTGAACCATGTAGCCTTTGTCACCTTCAGACTCAGTAACACCAATGGTCTTCTGGCAAGCCCATTATCCACCCTCTGTAAACTTCAGTTCATCCAAAACTCTGCTGCCCGTATCCTATTCTGCAGCAAGTAATGCTCGAACACCCCCTGTCCTTGCTGACCTACAGTGGCTCCCAGTCCCTCAACGTCTCAAACTTCAAATTTTTATCTTAGTGTTTAAATCCTTCTATGGCCTTGCCCCTTCTTATTTCAGTAATCGCCTCAAACCTTAAAACCCCCCTCTGAAGTGCGCATTCCTCCAACTCTGACCAATTAAGCATCCCTCTCTCTTTGCCCTACCATTAGTGAGCCTGCATTCAGCAGCCAACGTCCCACGCTCTAGAATTACCTCCTTAAACCCCTCTGTCTTTCTACTTTCCTTTTCTCTTTTAAGACCGTCCTAAAGCCCACCCCTTTGATCAAGCTTTTGGTCACCCCTTCTAATCGATCCTTCTTTGGCAAGGTGTTTGTTTCTTTCCTTGTGCCCCTGTGAAGCACTTTGGGACATTTTTCTACATTAAAGATGCTATATAAATACAAGTTGTTGTTGAAGAGGTACTGAAGGGTTGCCCGCAGCTGTGGAGCCACATCTCAGTGTGAGTCACTGTCTTCAAGACAAGAGGGGAGAAGACTGAAAACAAAACTCACTTCCTTTTGCAGTTTATAACATCATTTGAACTTGCCGATTAGATTAATGCCTTGCAATCACATCAAGGAATTAAATATTCTCTATATATAATATATATAAGGCATGTTATTTGCCTGGAAAAGGCAATTAAATAATTATCACTGTAGTTCAAAACACATGGCATCATAGTAACACGGTAAGGTTTTTCAAGCCAAAGAATATCAGTTCATTTAGCTTTCTCCGCCATTATTTCCTCTTGCAAGATATCTCTATTTATCTTTATAAAATGTAATAACCATAAATGCTTGGAAATGTGTCGCGTTCAAATCGGATAACTTTGTCATGGAAGCTAAGTAATCCTGATGAATCAGAATAAAAGCACCAAATGAACTTCATTTGTATGTATTATAATGAGAGACAGCCAAGTGGAAGGATGCAATCAATCTGAGGATTCAGATCATCACTAACCGCTAGTGTTAGTAGCTTTACTATTCTGGTTTATGATGTGTACCCGTCAATAGATTACTGTTTTATAATGCACTACGGTTATCTTACATAAAATGGTACATGAAGGTACTGATTTTTACACTGACCATTTTTTTTTGAGCCACCAGCCTGTGAACACTTCCACAGACACCCTTCAGTGCCCACGCATAGGATAAAAACAGTCCCAGTGAAAATTGTATCCAAATGGTCGAAAGACCGATTATATAAAGCAGTATGTGACCCTATCAGTTCTGCGATAACAGCCTGTTGGCAAATTATATGTCATGATAACTGTTGGATTTTTAAAAAAAACCATGGTAGAATAATCCTTCCGAATTCATCTCTGGCTGCCTGTAACTGATCTCAACCGGGGCAGCAGTGGGAGCTGCACATGGCCTCAGCACCCTGCAGCCAGGGAAGCAGGATGATCAGCCAGGGTTTCCACACTTCATCGAGTCCTGCTGGAAAGACACACATAGGTGACTACCTTTTTGACGACTTTCAGTTGTAGTTGTTGTTCTGCCACATCCAGCAGAGGGCCCTTACAGCTGGAGTACAGCATGCGATCTTTAATACCACATGTGTACCCGGGCATGGAGTAGATAAACACTGTGGAAAGAAAAGTAATAAATTCACCACATTTAGAAATAACTGTGTTCCATTTCTTCCCACCTGTAATTCACCCACTGAACATCTGTTATTTTGTACAACTTTATACAACCCTTTACAGTATTTTCATTTGTGAAAAATGACTGCCAACTGTCAGGATAAGGCACAGTTGAGGCTATTTGTAACAGTGAGTGTGCATCAGTAAAATGGACACTGGAGGTGGAAAATTAAAGAAAGCTACATGTTCCAATGAAAAAACATAGCATTTAAATACACAATTACAGTTGGTTGGCAGTGAGTAATAGACTGTAATTTCACTGAATGTTTCAACTAACTTCATAAGCCTGAAGATTGGATTTGCAGTATTATGGGCACATTTGAACCCTTTGATCACAATAATTCATTACTATTCACTTTTTTATACATATTCATAAATATATATACACAAACACATATATATTTCACACACATACACCACTGTCTATAAAATTAAAGTTATGCCATGCCATCGAGTTAAAAATTGGCCTGGAAGGGGTGCTGAACAATTTTAACCTATTGAGTAAGTACAGCATGAATTTGGGGGGGGGGGGGGGGGGGAACCCAGAAAATTGCAATTAAAGTTTTTTAAAAAAGCAAGATTCCCTAATGGCTGAGCTGTTGACTGCACTTTCTGGTGTCCTTCTGAGCCATACAGACCAGAAACGTCTGTGCTGAGTTAGCCGATATCAAATGGGTAAGGGTTGGGATGCTACAATTGACCTCAGCACCCATGAGCTAGAGAGGGAAAATCAGCCAGGTTAACAACTGGAATACCAGCTAAACAGCAAGTGCAGGTGGAGCTAGGCGTGGACAGGCTTGGTAGTGGTGCCCCCATCCCATGGTTGAATTGCCTACCAACACTCACTGTCTTGGTTTATGTATAAAGAATGGGCACTTTGGGTGAGCTACTAGAGGGTCCATGCCCTAACGAGAGGAGGGAAGAAAGCAAGTAAATAAAAACAAGCAAAACCCAAAGGGGATTATTTCAGTTATGCACTTTTGAGCTTACCAATGGACTCTAAGTAGTCACCCTCATGCGAGTGCTTGTAGAGGAAGAAATGATAGCGAGCGGCATTATTTGGGATTCTCCTTGGCAAGTCAAGGATCTCAGTGACATCTGTATGCACCAAGTTTATGGTTTCCTTTTCTATATCCAGTTTCTGAAGGTGGTGGGGGAGGGGGGGAAAGAGGAAGAAATATAAAAAAGTAAGCACTCAGTTTGGCCAAATCCAAAATGTTTGAAAACATATCATTTATAGCAGAATATCTTTTACAAAATACAGCCATCAGCACACAAAATAAGCTTTGTTGTTTGCTCTTTTATCAAAACATCCTGAACTCTTTAGCTTTACTATCAATGTGGAATTTTGTTGGTTCTGTGGTTGCATGTGATGTCTCAATGAAAATTATCTAAGAAGAGTTACTTTTGTTTTCTTTGCTTAATGGTAACTTTTTAAAAAAAAGTACAGATATTACAACATGGAAACAGGTCATCTGGTCCAACCTGTCCGCGTTGATGTTCATCCTTCATGTGAATAGTAGTCCTAATCCTATGTGTTTGCTCTGATCCCGCATCCTTTATTTCTGTTTCCTTCAACCATCAATCCAACACCAACAACTTGCATTTATATAGCGCCTTTAATGTAGTAAAACGTTCTAAAGCGCTTCACAGGAGCGTTATCAAACAATTTGACACTGAGCCACATGAGGAGATATTAGGACAGGTGACCAAAAGCTTGGTCAAAGAGGTAGGTTTTAAGGAGCGTCTTAAAGGAGGAGAGAGAGGCGGAGAGGTTTAAGGAAGGAATTCCAGAGCTTAGGGCCTAGACAGTTGAAGGCACAGCCGCCAATGGTGGGATGAATACTAAGCACAAACCTGAATTGTAACATAAAAACAGAAAATGCTGGAAATACACAGCAGGTATGTCTGTATCTGTAAAGAGAATAGACAGGTTATGTCCTTTCTCTTTACAGATGCTGACTGACCTGCTATGTATTTTCTGCATTTTCAGTTTTTATTTTGGATTTCCAGCATTTGCAGCTTTTCCTCTTTTATTGAATTCTAATATCTTGTGTACATTATAATGCCACAAACTGTAACTCTGATACAGAGGGGACTTACTAACTCTTCATGGGCTTAACATTATATGGTGTGCTAGTTGTAATGCTGGCACTCACCAATGACCTTCAACATAGCTCAAAACCCTCAGTGTCAGCTTAGCTCAATTGATAGAATCAGAATGTTCCTATTTCAAATGCCAATTCAGCAGTTGAACATATAATGTAGGATTACAATTCAGGGCAGGATTGGGGGAAAGCTGCATTATTGGAGGTACCATCTGTTGGATAAGACATCAAACCGAGGTAAGTCAGGTAGACACTTAAGATCTCAAGGCATTATTTTAAGAAAAGCAGGTAGTTCTTCTGCAATCTCGCACTTCTAAGTAATGCAATGTGTACAAAGCCTTTCAGATGATTTTGAAAGAGATGATAATGTGCTTCACAAATGTAATTTTTTAAAAAAGGTTATAAAGGATTAAATTAATACTTAAGAACACTGCTATGCACCGCTACCACTTTGAATAATACAGCCAAGCCCACTGACATGCAACTCTGCTTTTAAACACCTTTTTTGGGGAATGGAAAAAAAAATTATAGAATCATAGAATGGTTACAGCACAGAAGCAGGCCATTCGGCCCATCGAGCCTGTGCCGGCTCTTTGTAAGAGCAATCCAGTTAGCCCCATTCCCCCATAGTCCTGCAAATTTTTTCCCTTCAAGTATTTATCCAATTCCTTTTTGAAAGCCACAAATGAATCTGCTTCCACCACCCTTTCAGGCAGCGCATTCCAGATCATAACTACTCGCTGTATAATAAAGTTTTTCTTCATGTCGCCTTTGGTTCTTTTGCCAATCACCTTAAATCTGTGTCTTCTGGTTCCTGACCCTTCTGCCAATGGAACAGTTTCTCTTTATTTACTTCATCTAAACCCTTCATGATTTTGAACACTTCTATCAAATCTCCTCTTAACCTTCTCTGCTCTAAGCATAACAACCCCAGCTTCTCCAGTCTATGCACATAACTGAAGTCCCTCATCCCTGGAACCATTCTAGTAAATCTTTTCTGCACCCTTTCTAAGACCGTCACATATTTCCTAAAATGCGGTACCCAGAATTGGACACAATATTCCAGTTGTGGCCGAATGAGTGTTTTATAAAGGTTCAACATGACTTCCTTGCTTTTGCACTCTATGCCTCTACGTATAAAGCCCAGGATCCCATATGCTTTTTTAAACTGCTTTCTCAACCTGTCCTGCCACCTTCAAAGATTTGTGCACATATACCCCCATATACCTCTCTGTTCCTGCATCCCCTTTAGAATTTTATCATTTAGTTCATATTGCCTCTCCTCATTCTTCATGCCAAAATGTATCACTTTGCACTTCTCTGCGTTAAATTTCATCTGCCACGTGTCCATCCATTCCTCCAGCCTGTCTATATCCTCTTGAAGTCTATTGCTATCCTCCTCACTGTTTACTACACTTCCAAGTTTTGTGTCATCTGCAAATTTTGAAATTGTGCCCAGTACATCAAAGTCCAAGTCATTAATATATCAAGAAAAGCAGTGGTCTTGGTACCGACCCATGGGGAACACCGCTGTACATCTTCCTCCAGTCTGAAAAACAACCATTCACCACTACTCTCTGTTTCCTGTCACTTAGCCAATTTCGTATCCATGCTGCCACTGCCCCTTTTATTCCATGGGCTTCAATTTTGCTGACAAGCCTGTTACGTGGCACTTTATCAAATGCGTTTTGAAAGTCCATATACACCACATCAACCGCATTGCGCTCGTCAACCCTCTCTGTTAACTCATCAAAAAAAACCTCAAATCAAGTTAGTTAAACACGATTTGCCTGCTGCCTTTCCTTTATTAATCCACACTTGTGCAAGTGACTATTCATTTTATCCCGGATTATCATTTCTAAAAGCTTCCCCACCACCGAGGTTAATCTGACTGGCCTGTAGTTGCCGGGTTTATCCTTACACCCTTTTTTGAAGGAGGGCGTAACATTTGCAATTCTCCAGTCCTCTGGCACCACCCCCATATCTAAGGAGGATTGGGAGAGTATGGCCAGCACCTCTTGCAATTTCCACCCTTACTTCCCTTAGCAACCTGGAATGCATCCCATCCGGACCGGGTAACTTATCAACTTTAAGTACAGCCAGCTTTTCTAGTACCTCCTCTTTATCAATTTTTAGCCCATCCAGTATCTCAAGTACCTCCTCTTTTACCATGACTTGGGCAGCATCTTCTTCCTTGGTAAAGACAGATGCAAAGTACTCAGTTAGTACCTCAGCCATGTCCTCTGCCTCCATGCGTAGATCTCCTTTTTGGTTCCTAATCGACCCCACCCTTCTCTTACTACCCGTTTACTATTTACATGTCGATAGAAGACTTTTGGATTCCCTTTTATGTTAGCTGCCAGTCTATTCTCATACTCTCTTTTTGCCCCTCTTATTTCCTTTTTCCATAACACCCCTTCACAGGCCCCAAACTTTCCGTTTGCCCCATTCTGTTCAATGTGAGAAGTTAACAGGCCACCAGTAACACTGAAACATTTTATTTTCCACCTTACCAGTGAACCATCTGTATAACAACTAAAAAAAATGTTGGATTACATATTTACCAAGGAAGATGCTGCCCAAGTCATGGTAAAAGAGGAGGTACTTGAGATACTGGATGGGCTAAAAATTGATAAAGAGGAGGTACTAGAAAAGCTGGCTGTATTTAAAGTTGATAAGTTACCCGGTCCGGATGGGATGCATCCTAGGTTGCTGAGGGAAGTAAGGGTGGAAATTGCAGAGGTGCTGGCCATAATCTTCCAATCCTCCTTAGATATAGGGTTGGTGCCAGAGAACTGGAGAATTGCAAATTCTCCTCGGTACTTTCTATATTCAAGCCTGGTTCTCACTTGTATTATCAACCTGACATCTGTCAATGGCCCTCTTTTCTGCTCTGGCTTTGGTTGTTCCCTCGTGGGAATATACCTAGACTGTACCTGAACCATCTCCTCTTTAAGTATGAGAAGTTATGACTATATACATTATAGGAAGACACCAAGAAGCACTGTGTTAATAAATTTATTGCCATAAGTGAGTCTAAGAATGATGTGAATAAACCATTGCTACTCGTGAGCTATATGGTCATGTCACTCGACAAAGCAAAAGTCAAATATCAATAACTGTGTTGCAGTTTTCAAATGAAAAGGCAGTTCTTTATTATACTGGGTAATGAGATTTAAATCATGTAATGTGACTGCATATTCAACTAAAAATATGATTCTTTCAGAAGTCCCAGGAACAAACAACGAAATATTAGTATGAGCTATTTGCAGCACGTCCAGTTGAAGAAGAATGCTGGCTAAGCACGTCATAGAAAAGAAAGTACTATTGGTATAGCCTGGTCCACTCCAGCACAAGCATGAATAGTATTTCAACTGGCCTAATATTGTTTGAAAATAGAGGGGGACCTAAGTGGGATAACAGCTTGAGATTTCCATTTCCCTTTTTCCAATTCATTTTAATGGCAACCACAGCCCTTTTCCTCTCATCCAAGCAGGTTACCAGAAACTGAAGACCATTTATTTTATTGCCCTGCTCCTCAAATATAATTGTATCTATGATGCCTTCAATTGGACAAAGTTAATAAGCACAAGCAACAACAGCTGTGTTACATCTATAATTAAGTTGGACCACTAAAAAGCATCACACTAAACACTAATCTTGTAGTGTTCGATAGGACATCTGCACAACCCACCTATTTTGTTACATGCAAGACATGGCCGTACAATTCTGAAATTAATTCAATTTACATTGAATAAACGGAAGCCATGAAAAGAGAATTACATACCAGCTGGATGTAATTTATCTTCCTCTCTTTAAGTAGTAGAAGGGCCGTAATAGCACTTTCCTGGATTGGAAATGCAATACCTTGCATTGTCTGGTGCTTACTTTGGACACTGATCTCAGTCTTTACCTGGAATGGCAAAACATGAAATTAGTACATAACTATATTGCAATAGAGAGGTATCTTCTTCCCTCAGTGCATGACAAAAGCATAACTGACCCAAGGACACAATTATAATATAGTAAATTGCTTCCACCTGAATGTTTCCTGATCCAGTATATAGCACAATCCTGAAACAGGCACAGCATGCCATAGCAAATGATGCATTGAACAGGATTTCATTGCAGGAACTGTATCTTAGTTGTAACTCTTGCACCTCTCCTTCAGCCTTAAATGGTACTAACAACTATTCGCATATCTTCCACAAAAATATGCAAAATGTTGCAGTAAGAAAACCAGCAGTCAACTTTAAAGGGGGTGTAGGAAGCGAGAGACCTGGGGGTTCATATACACAAGTCTTTGAAAGTGGCAGGACAAGTTGATAAGGCTGTTAAAGAAGTATACGGGATCCTTGGCTTTATAAACAGCGGCATAGGGTACAAAAGCAAGGCAGTTACGCCAAACCTTTATAAATCACTGATTAGGCGTTAGCTGGAGTATTGTTTCCAATTCTGAGCACCACACTTTAGGAAAGATGTCAAAGCCTTGGAGAGGGTGCAGAGGAGGGTTACTAGAATGATATCAGGGATGAGGGACTTCAGTTATGTGGAGAGACTGGAGAAGCTGGGATTGTTCTCCTTAGAGAAGATTAAGGGGAAATATAACAGGTGTGCAAAATTATGAAGGGTTTTGATAGAGTAAATAAGAAACTGTTTCCACTGGCAGGAGGGTCAGTAACCAGAGGACACAGATTTAAATTAATTGGCAAAAGAACCAGAGGGGAGATGAGGAGGAATTTTTTTTTTTTAAAAACACGAGTTACGGTAATATGAAATGCACTGCCTGAAAGAGGGGTGGAACCAGATTCAATAGTAACTTTAAAAAAGGAATTGGATAAATACTTGAAAAGGAAAAATTTGCAGGGCTATGGGGAAAGAGCAGGAGAGTGGGCCAAATTGGAGCCGATGGGCAGAATGATGACCTCCTGTGCTGTATGATGTTATGATTCTACGAGCTCCCTGTCTAAAGACTCAACAGTTAATCAACAAATCACTAGGCTAACACTGTCGGAAGTACAGTGATTTATCAAAAGTCATTTATATAGGAGATTCCAGTGAAGTTTGGATTTGCTCACAAAGGAGTTCAATTCATAGGGTGGCAAATGTCCCTAGTGCCATACAGAGGACAGATAAGCGAAACACACATTTTAATAGGAACAATCTTTAGCTCCTTATGCCAGTGCAGCATACTGGAGCTCCAGTGTACTATATGATGGTGTGAAAAGACACTAACCTGCACACATGATTTCCCATAAAGGAAGTTCCCATTTGTTAGGAGGGACAAAGTGGCGGGGGTAAAAAGATGGGCACAGGGAGGGGGAAAAAATGAGAGAGATTAACCTCTGGGTAACTCTCAGGATACCTTCTATCAACCCCACTCCATCCTTTTGGTCAGAGTAGGGTATATAGTTCAGGGAAACTGGAAGAATATATATATGTATATATATATATATATATATATATATATATACACACACACACACACAACAAAAAAAAAATCACAGAAAAATATTCAGAATTCCTAATATTCTGATTTTTGTAATTATGTCTTATCTTTAATGTGTGAAGTACTAAATAGAACCCAGAGGTAGAGATAGATCAGGCCACTTTGAGTAGGGAAAGAAAGAATACCCAACTATAAGGGATGAGCTGATCTCACATTTAACAGGGATCCGATTGTATAACACTGTCTCCCATGGTATAAAAACATTTTCCATAGCTTTTACTTTTCTTTTCTCAACCAGAGGGTGGCAGGTTGGAGTTTTAGGGCGGCCCCTAGTTTGTTATAGGCAGGGATGAGCTCACTGGATCTGGTGACACTTTTAGTGGAATGTTTGCCTGCACTGCAGATGATTTTTTTCTAGTCACTATTTTAACTGGATATAAAATTTTTATCTTTTTGAGCCTAGAAATTTCTGTTGGCGATATTATGATTGTCCTCGGTCCACACAGGGGTTTATCCCACTTATTTTAAAATGGTTGTTAAAATAGCAAAGGAATGTCATATGATTGTGTCAATGTTTATTTCTAGTATAGTATAAAAATAACTCTTCATTATAGCAATTGCCACAGACCCCTACAATCTTCAGAGGATGGCTGCCTACGATGCCTTTGTCTTGTGTCATTTGCGGTCTTCTGCTTTGCAGCCAGGATCTGATGTATTTCTGTGCACATACATAGTGTACATAATGAGGATAAGGTGTGAATGAGGATTAAACATAGTGGGGGTAATTTTGTCTGTGGTGGTAGTGTAAAACGGGCAATAACGATTCAGCCACCTGTTATACATCTCTCCTGATTTTCCTTTCCAATGAAGTCAATGTAAAAGGAAAATCGGGTGGAGTGTGTAACGGGCAACCAATCTGATATCACCCATTTTACGCCTCTAAAGTTGAAAGTTCCACTAATTATACCTTAACCTCCAAAAATTAAAAGTACTCAATATACCCTCGATTGCATGCTGCAAAAAAGTGGGCATTCTCCTGTCTCTAAAATTAAAAAGTGGGTATAGTATACATAGAGTCATAGAGTTATACAGCACGGATAGAGGCCCGTCGGCCCATTGTGTCCGCGCCGGCCATCAAGCCCTGTCTAATCTAATCCCATATTCCAGCATTTGGTCCGTAGCCTTGTATGCTATGACATTTCAAGTGCTCATCCAAATGCTCCACTGCGCTCCTGGATCACTTCTGTCCTGTAATTTATCCTGTCCTTTGAACCTACAGAGTACTGTTTTGTAACCAGTGCATGTAATCACAATTCGTTGTTCTGTATGCAATAGTCCACATATTTGCACAAATGTACAAGACTTGGAGTATTGTGCACAGTTCTGGTCTCCATATTATAGAAAGGATATAGAGGCATTGGAGAGGGTGCAAAAAAAGATTTACAAGGGTGATACCAGAACTGAGAGGATATCCTTATCTGGAAAGGCTGAACAGGCTGGGGCTATTTTCTCCATAAAAGAGAAGGCAGAGGGGTGACCTGATAGAGGTCTTTAAGATAATGAACAGGTTTGATAGGGTAGACGTAGAGAAAATGTTTCCACTTGTGGGCGAGTCCAAAGCTAGAGGTCATAAATATAAAATAGTCGCTAATAAATCCAGGACAGAATTCAGGAGAAACTTCTTTACCCAAAGAGTGGTAAGAATGTGGAACGCACTACCACGAGGAGTAGTTGAGGCAAATAGCATAGAGTAATTTAAGGGGATGTTAGATAAGCACATGAGGGAGAAAGGAATAGTAGGGTATCCGGATAGGGTTAGATGAAGTAGAGAGGGAGGAGGCCCGTGTGGAGCATAAACGCCAGGCATGGACCAGTTGTGCCGAATGGCCTGTTTTGGTGCTGTAGTTTTGACGTAACTTGATATTTTCCCCACTCTTTTATAAACAACGGCAATGTGTAATTGTTGTTAGTATATATTTTAGATCATGCATTGGAATTGATCCTTTTTATTTACTTTAAAATCTACGTCAGCCGCTTTGACTGAAACTGCAAGAGAGCACTAAGGTTGAAAAATGGTAGGAGAGAAGAGGCGATAAATCAAGTTATTGCGGTTAGGTGAAACCGAGCTCGGTTTTAAAGATTGTAACAGAAAGGGAGAACTGCAGAAGGAGATCTATAGTTTTGACGTACAAAGAAAATACAAGTTACAGGAGGAACGTACAATGGGTTTATTGCAACACGCAAGGATGCCTTTGACGCCAGCACATTCTACCACTAACGTGACAGGATAAGTGGATGCCAGCAAATAACCAAACTGTAAAATTAGAATCGAGCTGCAGGACAGCTAATTGGCAAAACAATGCTGGCAGGTTAGGAGATGTTTAGGAGACTTTTAATTTTAAATTTAAACCAAAATAATTTTAATGAGTTCAGCTAAATGAATAAAATTAATGAATTCAGTAAATATTTGTAAAGTAACAAATATTTTGGCTCCCCTAATAGCTGAGTTGATAAAGGCTGTGCGTAACAGAGCTATACAGATTAGAAAGTCTGAGGTTCCATTCTCAGTCTGTGTTGAATTAGCTGATCACATATGGAGTGGGGATAGAGGTGCTACAGTTGGTCTTGTACCTCAGCGAGAAGATTAGCCAGGGTTCCAGCTTCTGACAGTGTGTGGTGTGGGGTGTGTATACGTACATCAGATGTGGTCATGATCAGACTCGGGTGTGTTGACACCCTACGGTCAAATAGTGTTTCAATATTTATTTGGGTGAAGTACTAGAGAGCAACTGACACATGAGTGAAACTGATAATCAGCATGAGTGAATGCCTTAATGGCAGGATAGAAATATACATGAAAAAAAGGAAGTTGCACTTGTTCATAAAAAATGAAACTAAACAAAAAAAGAAAATGCTCTTCCTCCCCAAGTTTCTATTCCGCAAACGTGCTAATAGTAGTGTGCATTGCTCACCTGACAGTTGTTTGTTTTCTACTGATTTATTTGTGGAAAGCTTAAAAAAATGAACTAAATTATTTACAGCAGATTGACACAATTTTTAAAAAAAAACTACCAAAAGAATCTAAGAAGGTTAAAAAAATATTTGGTACAATTCCTACTTATACACAACTCTGTTTTTTTTGTTGTCATGTATAGAAAGAACACGACAATGATAGAGTTAACTGAAAGGGGCAAATTTAAAAATAGAAGGGAGTTCCTGTTGTAAATGGTTAAGTCACTGGTGCCTTGTTTGTTGCCAGCAAAATAAGTACTTCCCCTACATTATTGATTCAAGATGCTTATGAATTTACTGGTGCAGTTCTGAAATTGGTACCCACTATTCTATTCATAAGGGTAACAATTGCCTTTGTTTTGAATTGCATGTGCCACTTAGGACACAGATACTATATTAAACACTGAGCACCGAACCTAATTGATCAGAGAGATAGCCTTATTGAAGAATGGGTTGCAGACTGCCACGTCATTGCCACATGTGTCAGAACAGCATTTCAGCCAAGTATTGCATTAAGATGGAATTCTTTTTTTTTAAAACACATGCACTATGCTGTGCTAAGTGTCATTTGGTAGCATCTGGGTCAGAAGGTTGTGAGATCAAGTCCCACTCCAGAGACTTGAGCACAACAATCTGGGCTGACACTCCAGTGCAGTACTGAGGGAGCACTGCTGGAGGTGCCGTTTTTTGAATGAGACGTTAAACCAAGGCCCCGTCTACCCTCTCATTTGAACATTAAAGATCCCACGGCACTATTTTGAAGAAGAGCAGGGAGTTCTCCCCGGTGTCCTGGCCAATATTTATCCCTCAACCAACAAGACTAAAAAAACAGATTATCTGGTCATTATCATATTACTGTTTGTGGGACCTTGCTGTGTGCAAATTGGCTGCCACAGTTCCACATTACAAATGTGTCTGCGCCTTAAAAGTACTTCATTGGCTGTAAAGCACTTTGAGATGCCCTGAGGTCATAAAAGACGCTATATAAATGCAAGTCTTTCTTTTTCTTCTTTTTAGAGCACACTGGCACTATGAAATATAAGATCTGTTCTGGCTTGCAATTTTGATTATGGCAAGATTTAAACTGGACTAGCAAGGGGACAAGGTGGGGGAAGAAAAAAGTAGGATTGGGCAGGTGACATGTATTGCTTTACACCTCTTAGCTGCTGGTCACAGTACAGCATTTGCAGTGGCCTGGTAGTAGGTTGCCTTGGTCAAGGATTGAGAGTTGAAATGTAGTTCTAAACTTCTGTAGATTACTGGTTAGGGAAAACATAAGGAGAAGTATGAATGATGTATAAGTGTGCAGGCTATTTGACTGAGACAGTGAGCACAGAGCTAGAGGGCACTAGTTTAAAATCAACAAGCTTCAGGTGACACTCGAGATTTATAAAATGGTTTCCTCACAACAATGGATGTGCAAGAGACATTCCTGCCAAATACAAGCTGATGCAATTAGCTCCTTCAAAGACGAGCTGGATAGACACCTGGCTGGGAATGTGATTGGCGGTTATACGGATAGGTCAAATACTCCATGGGGATAAGTGGTGTCTTACATAAGAACATAAGAACATAAGAAATTGGAGCAGGAGTAGGCCAATCGGCCCCTCGAGCCTGCTCCGCCATTCAATAAGATCATGGCTGATCTGATCCCAACCACAAATCTAAAGAACACAAGAAGTCGGAGCAGGACCCGGCCACATAGCCCCTGGGCCCTCTCCGCCACCCACAGGGCATTGACCGATCCGAACTCAGCTTCATGTCCAATTTCCTGCCCGCTCCCCATAACCCCTAATTCCCTTTACTTCTAGGAAACTGTCTATTTCTGTTTTAAATTTATCTAATGATGTAGCTTCCACAGCTTCCTGGGGCAGCAAATTCCACAGGCCGACCACCCTCTGAGTGAAGAAGTTTCTCCTCATCTCAGTTTTGAAAGAGCAGCCCCTTATTCTAAGATTATGCCCCCTAGTTCTAGTTTCACCCATCTTTGGGAACATCCTTACTGCATCCACCCGATCAAGACCCTTCACAATCTTATATGTTTCAATAAGATCGCCTCTCATTCTTCTGAACTCCAATGAGTAGAGTCCCAATCTACTCAACCTCTCCTCATATGTCCGCCCCCTCATCCCCGGGATTAACCGAGTGAACCTTCTTTGTACTGCCTCGAGAGCAAGTATGTCTTTTCTTAAGTATGGAGACCAAAACTGTATGCAGTATTCCAGGTGCGGTCTCACCAATACCTTATATAACTGCAGCAATACCTCCTTGTTTTTATATTCTATCCCCCTAGCAATAAAAGCCAACATTCCGTTGGCTTTCTTGATCACCTGCTGCACCTGCATACCAACTTTTTGATTTTCTTGCACTAGGACCCCCAGATCCCTTTGTACTGCAGTACTTTCCAGTCTCTCGCCATTAAGAAAATAACTTGCTCTCTGATTTTTCCTGCCAAAGTGCATAACCTCACATTTTCCAATATTATATTGCATCTGCCAAATCTCCGCCCACTCACCCAGCCTGTCTATATCCCCTTGCAGGTTTTTGTTGTCCTCCTCACTCTCTACTTTCCCTCCCATCTTTGTATCATCTGCAAATTTTGATATGTTGCACTCGGTCCCCTCCTCCAAATCGTTAATATAGATTGTAAAGAGTTGGGGACCCAGCACCGACCCCTGTGGAACACCACTGGTTACTGGTTGCCAGTCCGAAAATGAACCATTTATCCCAACTCTCTGCTTCCTGTTTGATAACCAATCCTCCACCCATGCCAGAATATTACCCCCAATCCCGTGATTTTTTATCTTAAGTAATAATCTTTTATGTGGCACCTTGTTGAATGCCTTCTGGAAGTCTAAATACACTACGTCCACTGGTTCCCCTTTATCCACCCTATACGTTATATCCTCGAAGAACTCAAGCAAATTTGTCAGACATGACTTCCCCTTCATAAAGCCATGCTGACTTTGTCCTATTAAATTATGCTTATCTAAATGTTCCGTTACTGTCTCCTTAATAATAGACTCCAAAATTTTACCCACCACAGATGTTAAGCTAACTGGCCTATAATTTCCAGCCTTCTGCCTACTACCCTTTTTAAATAACGGTGTTACATTAGCAGTTTTCCAATCTGCCGGGACCTCTCCTGAGTCCAGGGAATTTTGGAAAACTATCACCAAAGCATCCACAATCCCCACTGCCACTTCCCTCAAGACCCTAGGATGGAAGCCATCAGGTCCAGGGGATTTATCCGCCTTGAGTCCCATTATTTTACTGAGTACCATCTCTTGAGTGATTTTAATCGTATTTAGCTCCTCCCCCCCCGAGAGTCCCCTGTTTGTCCAGTGTTGGGATATTCTTAGTGTCCTCTACTGTAAAGACTGAAACAAAATATTTGTTCAGCATTTTTGCCATCTCCATGTTTCCCACCATTAATTTCCCGGTCTCATCCTCTAAGGGACCTATGTTTGCCTTAGCCACCCTTTTTCTTTTTATATAACTATAGAAACTCTTGCTATCTGTTTTTATATTTTTTGCTAATTTCTTTTCATAATCTAACTTCCCTTTCTTAATCAATCCTTTAGCTACTTTTTGCTGTCTTTTGAAGAATTCCCAATCTTCTATCCTCCCACTAAGTTTGGCTACCTTATATGTCCTTGTTTTTAGTCGGATACTATCCTTGATTTCTTTACTTAGCCACGGGTGGCTGTCATTTCTTTTACACCCTTTTTTCCTCAGTGGAATATATTTATTTTGAAAGTTGTAAAATAACTCCCTAAATGAACACCACTGCTCATGTACCGTCTTACCCTTTAATCTATTTTCCCAGTCCACTTTAATCAATTCCGCTCTCATACCATCATAGTCTCCTTTATTCAAGCTCAGTACGCTTGTTTGAGAATCAACCTTCTCACCCTCTAATTGGATATGGAATTCAACCATGTTGTGGTCGCTCGTTCCAAGGGGATCCTTAACTAGGACATTATTAATTAATCCTGACTCATTACACAGGACCAGGTCCAAGGTTGCCTGCCCCCTTGTAGGATCAGTTACATACTGCTCAAGAAATCCATCCCTGATGCACTCAATGAACTCGTCCTCAAGGCTGCTCTGCCCAATTTGATTTGTCCAGTTAATTTGATAATTAAAATCCCCCATAATTATGGCTGTTCCCTTATTACATGCCCCGACTATCTCCTGATTAATACTTCTTCCAGCAGAGTTGCAACTATTAGGAGGCCTATATACTACGCCCACTAATGTTTTTTTTCCCTTATTATTCCTTATCTCCACCCAAACTGTTTCATTATCTTGATGCTTTGTCCCAATATCATTTCTCTGTATTACAGTGATTCCTTCCTTTATTAACATAGCCACCCCACCTCCCCTTCCTTCCTGCCTGTCCTTCCTGATTGTTAAATACCCTGGCATATTTAATTCCCAGTCGTTGTCACCCTGCAGCCATGTTTCTGTAATGGCCACAAGATCATACCCATACGTAGTTATTTGTGCCGTTAACTCGTCCATTTTATTACGAATGCTACGTGCATTCAGATAAAGAACTTTCAAATCTGTTTTGTGACGCTTAGTTCCTGCTTTTTCCTTTTTTAACACTTTACCTATTACTCCATACCTTCTGTCCCTTCCTGTTACGCTTTCCTCTCTCTCCCTGCTCAGGTTCCCAACCCCCTGCCACTTTAGTTTAAACCCTCCCCAACAGCACTAGCAAACACTCCTCCTAGGACAGCGGTCCCGGCCCTGCCCAGGTGCAGACCGTCCGGTTTGTACTGGTCCCACCTCCCCCAGAACCGTTTCCAGTGTCCCAGGAATTTGAATCCCTCCCCCTTGCACCATTCCTCTAGCCACGTATTCATTTGAAATATCCTCCTATTTCTACTCTGACTAGCACGTGGCACTGGCAGCAATCCTGAGATTACTACCTTTGAGGTCCTATTTTTTAATTTACCTCCTAACTCCCTATATTCTGCTTTTAGGACCTCATCCCCTTTTTTACCTATATCGTTGGTGCCTATGTGCACCACGACAGCTGGCTGTTCGCCCTCCCCCTCCAAAATGTTCTGTAGCCGCTCCGAGACATCCTTGATCCTTGCACCAGGGAGGCAACACACCATCCTGGAGTCTCGGTTGCGGCCGCAGAAACGCCTGTCTATTCCCCTTACAATTGAGTCCCCTATCACTATAGCTCTGCCACTCTTTTTCCTCCCAGCCTGTGCAGCAGAGCTACCCGTGGTGCCAGGAAGTTGGCTGCTGCTGCCTTCCCCTGATAAGTCATCCCCCCCAACAGCATCCAAAGTGGCATATCTGTTTGAGAGGGGGATGGACACAGGGGACCCCTGCACTACCTGCCTGCATCTCTTACTCTTCCTGGTGGTCACCCATTCACTTCCTGCCTGTATACCCTTTACCTGCGGTGTGACCAACTCGCTAAACGTGCTATCCACGAGTTTCTCTGCATCGCGGATGCTCCACAGTGAGTCCACCCGCAGCTCCAGCTCCGAGATACGATCGGTCAGTAGCTGCAGGTGGACACACTTCCCGCACACATGGTCGGCAGGGACACTGGTAGTGTCCATGACTTCCCACATCTTGCAGGAGGAGCATATCACGGGTGCGAGGTCTGCTGCCATGACTTGCCTTAGCTGAGTTACCCCTTTTAAATTACGTTGAAATTAGAAAATGTTAACTATACTAGGGACCTAGGTTCACTAAAAAAAAACACTATCTGCTATAAACGTGCTATTGGAGGTGCTGTGAGAAAGAGGAGAATGTTTTTAGAATGAGGGCAACCGGACGGTGAAGAATGGTGAATATTCCAAATTTTTTTTTCATTAGCTTTGGTGATCAGGGAACATTTATATAGAACTATCAGAAAATGAAGTAGGTGGAAATGTTAGAGTATATTGTATGTGGTCTGGATTGGAGAAGCAGGATTCTTCTTTTATTTGTCTCATTTAGACCATCCAAGTTTTCTCTTCTTACCTCTCCTTTTCATAGATTTATTTTGACCCTATTATTAAGGGGGTTTGTTGCTATAATAGGGAGGTTCATATCCTGAAAAAGCCTGCATCAAAACTCAATTCAAATGCTATCATGTTGGCTACAGGGGAAAGTTTGGACTAATGATTTTGGTGTACATCAGGTCTCAGTTGAGCTGCTAAATAGAACCCGGAGGTGGAGGTAGAGATAAGTCAGGCCATTTTGAGTGGGGAAGGAAAGAATGCCCAACTATAAGTATAATTTTCATTTTCCCCCTATTCTTTGCACATGAAAACTAGCACAATCTGCCTACTGCTTTTGCAGTCACATTTAATAAATTCTACTGAGTTTTCATCATAATGGAATATGTTCACATTTTCCAATTAATCAAAAGCAAAATGATAAATTTCACAGTTAACAAAAGGTTGCTGGGCAGGAAATCTGAGTTTATATCTGTAGAACCCAGCTTCATTAGAATTAGCCTCAGGTTATTTTAAAAAGTGAAAAACTGAAAATATCAAATCTTCACTTTGGTGCTGGGCTAGTCAAATAGAATAACATTTTTAGTAGTTTTACTATTTAGGAGGCAATTCAGTCATCCTTAGTCACCAGCAATGCTGAAGATTTTTTTTAAATTTTAAAACTGTAGGTAGTGAACAGATAAAGAAACAGAAACAAACATGAAGAACTGAAGGCCTACCATTGTGCTGCTAGACTCCTGAAGGCATGTGGAAGGGCAAAAAAAATGCAGCAGAAAGTAAAACATGATAGCAAAGTTCTGTAATAACAAGGCACTGGAAACGCAATGGCTGTTTTTGTTTAATCTGCAGTAATGATCAGCAATTGGCGCCTTGTCAGCTGATTTGCTTATTGGTATGGAGTGGTTCCGAATTGAAAACCTCTTACAGGCCACAAAGTCAAGCTGAAACTAGATTATACATGAACATGGCTACCACTTCTGAAAATGGTACACATTTTGTTCATCACAGATACAATTTTTAAAAATATAAAATGACTCATCTGTTGACATTTATAGAACAGAAGAATGGTCCAACAAATAGTCCCTAGTGTGAAATGAGACTTGCTCGACCAGACGTTAACTTTGTATATGATCTTGAAGGTGAACTTTGTTTCAACACGAGTCTGGTTAAGTCCCATTCTCTATGAACGTCTCATCCAGTCAAAGAGTTAATTATTTGGACCACAACAAAGGAACTCAGAGTAATGGAAATTAATTTCTGAATTCACAGATTGTGTTCTGGCCATGCCTTTCTGTTTTCATGGGGGCTTTTATTGTACATATACAGGCATTACATATGGACATGTATACATAAAACCCTAGTATGAAAAATAAGAATCAGCTACCTTTATTGTAATTGGTTTGCTGAATATTCAGGTTGCCTGGTAAAGCCATGGTGTGCAGTTCTTTCTGGAGGTTAAGTAATGGGTCAGCCCCACTTCCCTGTTAGATCTGGAATTCTGAAATTTGAAGTCCATTCACTCTAACATACCCAATTTTCAGGAATCCAGTACAAGAGTGAAAGAGACGACAATGTTTGCACCATGATAACCTTCATTCCCTATATGTCTTCAGCATGCGTTGCAAATTGGATACGACGGAATAGTTCTTAACTATGCGCTGGTGACATCTAGTGGCAGATTGAACGCTGCAACCACTTATTTTTACGCTACTGATAGGCTGCCCAAACTGGTCAGTTTGGATCCTTTACAATGGCAAATTGTAATGTTAATCGTCTACCCAGATAATTGGACATTCAGCTCGATCTAAAACCCTGTCCCTCTCCTGTCCCATTTTTTGGAGCAAGACCTCAAATTTCAATCAACCGTGTCTTTGACTAAAAAAATAAAGATGGTGAAAATGGAGTTTATTTTTAATGTAGTTTATTGTCTGTATACAATTGTAGACACGGTCAAGTTGAAACTGAATACAATTCATATCCAAGGGTTACGTATTTGTTAAAAACACATGTACACACTTCTACAGATACCATTCCACATACACGTAACAAAGTTGAAGGGCAACTACATATTGCACAGATCAAAACAACAACCTGTAGCATTCCAATGAATATCCCACAGTGAATTCTTGCACACCGTTAAACATTCCTTCCAGACACAATAAAATACATATAAACTGATTGCTAAACAGAAGGCCAATTTTCAAAATTCTATCATCTTTGAAAACTTGCAATAAACAACTAGTGACAATTTTAGTATAATGGAATCATTCAAAGAAAATGGAATGGCAGTTACGTGATTGTCATGGAAATGTTATCTAAAAAGGTCACAAGGAAGCTTAGAATAGGTGAAAGAATGGCAGAAGTTCATACGTAACAGCTTAAAAAAAAACACAAAAAACATATTTTTGTAAAGAGATGCTTTGGATCACCAAGCAGCATAAATGTGGGCATAAAAGCATTTTTGAAAATGGGAAAAAATATTTTGTCACTTTCTTCATCTCCATATGCAATTTTTAAAAAATTTACTGTCATAAAAGCACAGAGCTGTAGTGGTCACAAATTATTTTTGAATAGTGCACTCATTGCACTCTACCTTTCCAGGGGAAAAATTGCATGCTCCTTATTTTAAAAAATAATCCAGTCAAAAACAAGTCCTAAAGTCACACTATAACAATGCTGTAAGTTGTAAATGGTCTTGTGACAATGCGCTGAAAACTGGCCTCACGATACACATATTAGTTCAGTGTCTACCTCATTAATTTACAATTCTTATTTATTCTTAATTGCACACAGAATATCATGACAAAGATTAGATAATTAAATCCAATTCAAACCAATCCAGAGGGCATAAAGTGAAAATGAAAATGAAGAAATTAACACAATGGAATTTTGATTGTCATTTATATATCTAAAATTGTTAAAATAAAACTGTGTATGCTCACAGTGCTATTCACAGTACTGAGCCAAACAGACCTGTGAAAGGTCCAGGTTCCATTCCTAGTCAGTGTTCAGTTACTTGATCATAACTGGGACTGCAGTAAGGATACCCAGAAATGGCATTAGGGAGAGGGAGAGGGAGAAGAGGAGGAAAAAACGTCAGTCAGTTCCACTCGTGTGCACTATCCAGTGACCTGTACTACGAAGCACACAGGTGTGGCTGTCTGGTGAGGACAGGATCAGGCTCGGCTATTATGCCCTGAGTGTCGAACAGCCGGTCACCACTCACCATCTAGGTTTACACAGGTTCTCAGATAGCCAGTAGTGAGGTACAGAATGAGCTACCTCCATCAGGAGAGATAAATATTGGGGGGGAAAACCCTGCAACAGGTGTGGAATTTAAATACATCAAATTAGAGCCAGCTTTTGAGAGCACCTACTCTAATATTTTCTCTATATAGTGTCCGCATTTTGTGCCAAGCATCATATCTGAAGATCATAGGGCAGACTGGTCACCTGCTCCCAGGTCTTTGCCCACTCTGCTTTGAATTGGCTGTTCAAAGGCACGGTGGTCCAGGGATAGTTAACCCTTTCTGGGGAATTGCATTAATTGAGTTTTGTTTCCAATTTGAGTTCAGATATATAAAAAATGAAGAGGTCAACTGCAATCAGTTTTTGAAAAGAAAACAATCTTTGCAGACTACAAAGAAATATCAGAAAAGCAATGACAACTGACAGACATGCATGTTTAACCATACTGCAGTCAGGACAACTGTAGAACCAAAATAAATTCCAACACCAAAAGCAGACACACACACACACACACACACAACCACAAGACTTATTACATTTATGTCAAATAGATATACACTCATCGTTGTCCCTATTCTTGTGTTTTGTGCACTATAACGGCAGAGGCAGCCCGAGAGCAGACATTCTGAGGTTGATTTTCACTGCCACCTCCCGGGGTTAACGGGACTGTAACGGCCTCAAAATCGGCTCAGGCCGACTCCATTTTGAAAGGGGCCTACCGCTGGCTGTCCAAAGTGCCTGCCTGTTTCAGGCGATAGACCCCTTTTAATATGGAAATCGGGGTCCAATGACATAAATAGGACCCCGATTGCCATTTTAGGTCAGAACTGGTTGGAGCCTGCGTCATGCACACTCCGACCAGTTACACGGACGATGGAACCGAAGAGGCCCGCCAAAAGTCAGTGTCGAATTATTTTTGTGGGTTCTGGAGGAGCAGGAGTGCACCTTCAGGGCCCACAAAAATAACCTGGGCCACTGCCGCCCTGTGATCCCCATCCAAAGTGACTGTGACCTCCCCTCCCGCAACTTACCTTGCTGGCTCGATCTTGAGGCCTCAATCTGGCGCGCTGCATTGGGATGCCTGTTTAACGCCCCACAGCACTCCTGCCAAATTTAAACGAGGACAGGGCCTCAAAATCACGGGGGCCTCTTTGCCGCCAGAATGGTTGCCCAGAAGATAAAATCGACCCCTCTGTGCAGAATGCCCCCTATAATGACATCAGGAACAGTGAACAGCACTCTCGTGCAGAGTACCACTCCTGGTGGTTGGAAGTGGTGCGTTGGACAAATTCCACTGAGTTGTTTGTCTCCAGATTGCTAGAGCAAAAGACATAGGATACAAGAGTGTTCTGAGACACTGGTAAGGATTATATGGTATATCTATTTAAACCTACACTCTAGTTTTTATTTCTGGAAACCTTATGCATGCAAGTCCCCATGTGACAAGTCCTTGACCTATGCAGTGTCATCAGGGTAGGTGCAGACTGGAGGTTATGCACTTTCCAGAGGGAGGAAGTAACCATGGGTTTTCTAGTGGGTACACGAACAAGTAATTCCAGTGCTCCCAATTACACAAGAATTCCCGTATCTTGGCACCATGTACAGAGCCCCCAATTTTAGAGGATTTTGAAACAATCTGGTTTAATCTGAGGAGGGAGAGCAATGTCAGAGTCTTTTTTTGGACCTACAGTCAACTCAGTTTCTGACTAGCACACAGGGATTTCACATGCATCAAATTTTCAATTCAAAAACACTGCATTTCTGCTCATGCAACACAGCAGTAACAGGAGTCAGTTGTTGTGTGAAGTATTTTTTAAAAAATGACTACATTATTAAAGGGTGGTGTCACCATGCTGGAGTGCTTTGGTGCAGGCTTCATTCTTAGGACAGCCAGTAATAAGTACCTTCTATAAATTCTGCTGTGGAAAGTTTACAGTGACTGCCGTATCAATGTAAGTGACTGTTGTAGCAACACAAACATTTGCAAATGCACTTCTTTGATTCTTATCTTAATTGTTATTTGTGATGATCTAAATGTGCAACACCACGTGCAATCAGCAATGTGGTAGTATTATCATGATGCACACTGCTTCAGCCGTTCCTGGACTACAGATATGGTAAAGCATCTTAGAAGGCAATTTACCATGGCAACAACGCCCCTTTAATGGTCCTTTTCTGATATCATCAGACACGAATGAAAGGTTGCATTGTACTGTACTCTGGTATCGCTAATTCCATTCTTCATACAAAATTCAAAGCTTTGTCAAGTTCACTTCAAAAGGACACAAGATAAAGCAAAAGATGGAAAATGTTTAAGTGCTTACCTGGATCACTTTATCCTGCAAAAGACAGTAATGTCAACCCACAGCTACAGAAATGCTTTTTGTCACAAACAGGTTAACATGGTTTTTTTTTAAAAAAGGCTTTTTTTCTCACAAGAGAAAAAGTCTCCATCATTCATGATTGATTAACCTATTGTGCAAGCCTCTGTGATAAATGTGAATACAATGATTAACAGATTTTAAAAATTCTCATTATGGCATCCATAAATGGATTCTGTACAAATGCACGCAACTGGATGGCAATTAAATATCCAGCACTGGGCACAATAATCCACGTGTGTAGACAGGGTATGTCATTTAAATAAGGCTTTCTAGTCAACAGAATGATCGTCACTGCTTTTATCAATGATTGTATTGGGTCCAATATAATCATCTATATCAGGCTCGTCATCATTATTATCACTATATAATTATCAAGTATTATATTTCACTGATTATAATTGAGTGCTCAGCGGGATTTTCATTCAATTTGATTTCACGCAGAGCAGCCTGATGTAGTACTTTGTGCAACATCATTCTGGTAGAATTTGGGTTTGCAGCCACTATTCAGCACAAAGTTAGTTTCTGATCTTGGCTAGATAGTCTGGAGGGAAAGCTGAGTGAAGGGCTGTTGTCTCCCTACAGAGAAGGGGGGATAAAATGCAAGTCAGCTAATGTCACTTGCATGTGTATCTAAGTGGCTGGTTCAATTGCAGCACCAATACAAGGTGACCTTTTAACAGCAATTTCCCATCCTTCAGCACATCGTCGTCTCAGAATAAACAGTTAAATGGTGAGGATGGGCGCAGGGTGTTGGTAGGCTGAAAATAGCTAGGTTTAAAATCCTGAGGTAGTGCGACTTTCACTTCAAAAATGTCACTTTATGTAATTTTCTTTTAGTTGGATCTCATGAAAGTCCTTCAATGAGAGTCTTCCATCTTGCTTCAATTTTTAAAAGGATATTGCTTTAAGAGTTATTTCTTTTCCTCTTTTTAATTGTCCCTGCAGCATGCATCATTTAGAGTCTGGGAGATGCACATGAGTGGACCATGGAAACATAGAAAATAGGAGCAAGAATAGGCCATTCGGCCCTACTCCGCCATTCAAAATGATCATGGCTGATCGTCTAACTCAGTACCCTGTACCCGCTTTTCCCCATATCCCTTCATCCCTTTAGCATTAAGAAATATATCTATCTCCTTCTTGAATATATTTAATGATTGGCCTCCACTGCCTTCTGTAGAGGATTCCACAGGTTCACCACCCTCTGAGTGAAGAAATTTTTCCTCATCTCTGTTCTAAATGGCATACCCGTATCCTGAGACTGTGACCCCTGGTTCTGGACTCCCCAGTCATCGGGAACATCCTCCCTGCATCTAGTCTGTCTAGTCCTGTTGGAATTTTATATGTTTCGATGAGATCACCTCTCATTCTTCTAAACTCTAGTGAATATAGGCCTAGTCGACCCAATCTCTCCTCATACGTCAGTCCTGCCATCCCAGGAATTAGTCTGGTAAACCTTTGATGCACTGCCTCCATGGCAAGGACATCCTTCCTCAGATAAGGAGACCAAAACTGCACACAATACTACAGGTGTGGTCTCACCAAGGCCCTGTATAACTGCAGTAAGACACCCCTGCTCCGGTACTCAAATCCTCTTGCAATGAAGGCCAACATACCATTCGCCTTCCTAACTGCTTGCTGCACCTGAATGCTCGCTTTCAGCGACTGGTGTACAAGGACACCCAGGTCTCATTGCACCTCCCCTTCTCCCAATCGATCACCATTCAGATAATAATCTGCCTTTCTGTTTTTTCAACTAGAGTGGATAACCTCACATTTATCCAAGTTATACTGCATCTGCCATAGTCTTGCCCACTCACCCAACTTGTCTAAATCACATTGGTGCCTCTTTGCATCCTCCTCACAGCTCACATTCCACCCCAGCTTTGTGTTGTCTGCAAACTTGGAAATGTTACATATAGTTCCCTCATCCAAATCATTGATATATATTGTGAATAGCTGGGGCCCAAGCACTGATCCCTGTGGTACCACACTAGTCACTGCCTGCCACCAGGAAAAAGACCCGTTTATTCCTACTCTCTGTTTCCTGTCTGTCAACCAATTCTCAATCCATGACAGTATATTGCCCCCAATCCCATGTGTTTTCATTTTGCACACCAACCTCTTGTGTGGGACCTTATCAAAAGCCTTCTGAAAATCCAAATACACCACATCCACTGGTTCTCCCCTATCTATTCTACTAGTTACATCCTCAAAAAACTCCAGTAGATTTGTTAAGCATGATTTCCCATTCATAAACCCATGCTGATTTTGTCCAATCCCATTAATGCCTTTCAAGTGTTCGGTTATCACATCTTTTACAATAGACTCTAGCATTTTCCCCACTACTGATGTTAGGCTAACTCCCTGTTTTTTCTCTCCCTCCTTTTTTAAATAGTGGGGTTACATTTGCCACCCTCCAATCTGTGGGAACTGTTCCACAGTCTATAGAATTTTGGAAGATGACCACCAATGCATCCACTATTTCCAGGGCCACGTCCTTTAGTTCTCTGGGATGTGGATTATCAGGCCCTGGGGATTTGTCAGCCTTTAGCCACATTAATTTCCCTAGCACTATTTTTTTTACTAATACTGGTTTCCTTCAGTTCCTCCCTCTCACTGGACTCTTGGTTCCCTAACATTTCTGGGAGGTAATTTGTGTCCTCCTTTATGAAAAGAGAACCAAAGTATGTGTTTAATTGTTCTGCCATTTCTTTGTTCCCCATTAAGGGACCTACATATGTCTTCACTAATCTTTTTCTCTTGACATATTTATAGAAGCTTTTACAGTCAGTTTTTATGTTCCCTGCTAGTTTACTCTCATACTCTATTTTTCCCCTCTTAATCAATCTCCTTGTTCTCCTTTGCTGAATTCTAAACTGCTCCCAATCCTCAGGCTTGCTGCTTTTTCTGACAATTTTATATGTCTCCTCTTTGGATCTAATACTATGCCTAATTGTAAGCCACGGTTGAGCCACCTTTCCTGTTTTATTTTTGCGCCAGACAGGAATGAATAGTTGTTGTAATTTCTGCACACGTTCTTTAACTATTAGCCATTGCCTATCCACCGTCATCCCTTTTAGTAAAGTTCCCCAATCTATCGTAGCCAACTCGCACCTCATACTTTTGTAATTTCCTTTATTTAGATTCAGGACCCTAGCTTCGGATTCAATTACTTCACTCTCCATCTAAATGAGGAATTCTATCATGATGTGGAGATGCCGGTGATGGACTGGGGTTGACAATTGTAAACAATTTTACAACACCAAGTTATAGTCCAGCAATTTTATTTTAAATTCACAAGCTTTCGGAGGCTTCCTCCTTCCTCAGGTAAATGAGGAAGGAGGAAGCCTCCGAAACCTGAGGAAGGAGGAAGGAGGAAGCCTCCGAAAGCTTGTGAATTTAAAATAAAATTGCTGGACTATAACTTGGAATTCTATCATGTTATGGTCGCTCTTCCCTAAGGGACCCCGCATAACAAGATTGTTAATTAATCCTTTCTCATTGCACAATACCCAGTCTAGGATCGCCTGTTCTCTAGTTGGTTCCTCACGTATTGGTCTAGAAAACCATCATGTACACACTCCAGGAATTCCTCCCCCACAGTATTATTGCTAATTTGGTTTGACCAATCTATATGTAGATTAAAGTCACCCATGATTATAGTTGTACCCTTCTTGCATGCTCTCTAATTTCCTGTTTAATGCCCTCCCCTACATCTCCACTACTGTTTGGGGGCCTATAGACAACCCCCACCAACGTTTTCTGCCCCTTAGTGTTTCTTAGCTCCACCCATACAGATTCCACATCGTGATTTTCCGAGCCAATATCCTTCCTCACTATTGCATTGATTTCCTCCTTTATTAACAACTCTACCCCACCTCCTTTCCCTTTTGGCCAATTGGAATTGTCCGTTAATTATGTCTCATTTCATGTTGGAAACTTCCTGGTCTCTACTCAGCATCTCTCCCGATTGAGATCTGCAATTTATCATGTGGAAGAATCACCGCCACAAATCTGTATTTTTGGGGCAGGGTGCTGGTAGATTCCATCAATTTTTAAATCAACCAAAATTTGAAAGAAAATATGATTGTCCTAGTAAAAAATTATACTGCATCTACTATTCTTAAATAACAAAGGCATATTTAAAATGGGAATGTTGAACCCAGTAAATCAAATTGAAACCATTTACTTACTCCTAGAATTCACTCTATGCAAGATCCTGTAACTGGGTCATGGTCCCTGCCCAGACGGACAAATTAAACCGACAAGTTCTTTCACACTGTGAAAACTGTTGAGTAAAAGTCACCACAACATAGTAGATGGTGATACAGAATTTATGATATTGTTACCTCATTAATCTTAATCTGCTTCAGCTCCTCCTCAGCTGCTGTAAGTGGTGCTGGCCCCAAACGGGACAGGACATGCTTCTGGTAGCCACCAAAACAAACGTCTTCCTGTTGGGAGAAAAATATCGTGGCATTCAACATCAGAATATTAACAAACGTGAGATCAAATTGCTTCTAGAATTGATATTAGCAGCAGGTTGAGTACAGTCAAATTGCACTCATTAGTATGGTTGGCAGGGTCATCTCTGGGTAGGTTAACAGCATTCCTATTTCCTACCATGTACTGTCTTCATACGCAGAGAATTTGCAGGTATACTGGTGAAGCATAAAATTATATTTCAAATCTCAAATTAATCAGTGAGCTAGCTGCCAGGAAGGCAAAAAGGGAATATGAAAAAATACTTGCTGATAGTATCAGGGCCTTTTATAATAAGTCAAGAAGAAGGATGTGGTAAAGGAAGAGGTGGACCCATTAAAAACAGATTTAAGTTGACAATTGTAAAGGATAAGGACATGGCAGAAGTGTTAAATTAGTTTTTTGCTTCAGTTGTCTAGTGGAGGAGGATATAATACCGGAGTTGGAGGGAAGACTAGAGATTAGTGAAGGGGGAAATCTTACAGGGATTAATGCAAACAGAGAAACGTAATGGATAAATAACAGGATTGAGGCGGGACAAATCTCTGGGCTCGGACGGTTTCCACCCGAGTGTATTAAAAAAAGTAAATTTGGGGTTGTATTATAATCTTGTGGCATGGAGAGGAAAATAGTAAGGAGGCAATGGTTGGGGTAAAAGGAATTGTGAAAAGAGCAGAAAATTGCAAAAAGCAGTTTAACATAAGTGTGAGGTATTACACTGTGGACATAAGAATGACAGAGGGGAGTATAATTCAAATAGGGAAGCACTTGAGGAGTAGGTGAACAAAGGGATTTGTGGGTCCAGGTTCATGAGTATGAAAAGCCAGCTGATAAAAAGATTAAAGGGATGCCGTGCTTCATCAGAAAAGGTTTAATAAAAGCAAGGAAGTTCATGCTGCAGTTATAAAGAGCACTGGTTAGACCTCTTTTGGAATATTGTGTTCAGTCTTAGGAAGGATATGCTGCTTTTGGAAAAAATACCAATATATGATTCACAGGATGATACCTGTAATGAAGGGACTGGGTAAACTTGGGTTACATCACCTGGAGTTGCAGAATTTAAGGGCTGACCTGATTGACATGTTTAAAATAATGGAGGGAACTGACAGATATTTAGGGAACGACTCTTTCATCTGGAAGGGGAACCCAGAACAAGAGAATTCCAGCTAAAATGACTAAACTCAAATCTAGGAAAAAAATCTTCAGTTATATAATTTTAAATACACTTTTGAAGGTCAGTTGTGCAGAATGTGTTTGTATGTTACTTGTTACATTTTTCAAAATTCCGTATTTCAATGAAAAATGCATAATGTTCATATCTTGCTGTTTTGGTGCAATATTCATCCACTAAAAATGGAGTATCACGGTACCTTCATTGTTCCAAACAATTCATCCTTAATGTGTCCTCCACCAAACTCCTTTTTCACAGTGGCCCTAGTTGCTGCATACAGCATCTTTTGTCTGACCTATGTAAAACACAGTGAGGTTAGAGTTTGTATATAACTTGGAACATGATGCGGGTAAAGCAGATTTTCTCAGTAGAAGCGAACAATTACACAAAGTGAAGAGTTGAAACTGCCTTTCACAAGTACACAACTGAAGAAGCTGGACGATCAGCAATCGCCAGTAAGAATGTTATGCCATTGCTGCCCTTAATTAGGAATTCTCACCATCAGTCCTGCTTCAAAATATAATTAAACTAAGAATGAGCGTTTATATTAACATTCTTTTATTTTGTTCTGGTTTATTTTTGGTAATTTAAACAAAAATTACATTTACCATTTGGATGGAAATGACATCATGGGTAAGAGTTACTGAACCTAACAGCATCGGGTCAAATTAAATCACACAGTTCAAACAAGAATGCAGATGGCCCTTGTGTAAATCAACGGATGTTCATGGAACTTCAGCATAATGCTGGATTCAGTAGCTCCTCCAAGCCATTTCAACATCATCAGCACTCATTGTTTAAACATAATACACACAGATATATAAAACACAAACATATAGCTATATATACACATACACAGACACACAACATTTTAGTGAAAAACAGGAGGAAATTACTCAGGAAAAATGTTAATTATTGCTCTATTTTACCTCAACATCTAAAATAAATTAAACAATTGGGCGGAGCAGTCTGTCTAAGTCTGCAACTGTGGGTGCATAGTTTGTATATACATATTTAAAGTTCCGACTTCAAACAAATTTCTTTCGCTTCTCTTAGTTGAAAAATAAGTTCAGTTCCCGATTCCGAATTAATCTCTACTTTAATAACAGGTACCGTTTTGTCAGGTTTGACATGAACAGATATTCTCCCTGTGGGTGAAATACTATGGCTGCCTTCAGCCATACAGACATCATGCTAATGAGTCATTTTAGGCCTTGTTAAAACAATAACATATTTATCTTGTAGTTTTTTTTCCACAATCAGTTCTAAATTAAGTCATTGCTAGCATATTATGAAATTTGAACAGGAGATGACTTAAAAATACATATTTTAAAAAAGGGGCGCCAGAGTATTTGCAACACAATCAAACACAGACATTTCTCATTGAATCTAAAACAACAGTCTGAACTGGGATTCAGTTTGTGGTTTATTGCATCATCTGAATCTCTCAGTTGGATACTGCCTTGAAAATCATTCTAATGGGAACCACTCCTTCCCCAATTTTCTGTCCTTACTCCACTTCTCGAATGCTGTGGTACAAGTGGTACAGCGAAATAGAAGAACCATTCTTCATGTGCAAGCCTGGATATTGAATGTCGGCGAGTTAGGTATTGGACCATTGGGGCCAGTACAATGAACCCAACGTTATCCCTGGCATTCACAAATGTAAGCTTGCAGCAGAGGGTGCTGGATAGCAATTAGGAGTAGGCAGATTTTTTTTGCCCCTTGCTAGACTGTGGGACATTTTCTGGATTGTATAAATCAGTGTCACATCCATAGTGCAGTTAAACCACTGCTATTGGAGTGGAGATGGAAGGCAATTTTGCATCAGAATTTACTGCAGGTGAGAAAAACTCTGCATTTCAGTTACAAACATACAAGATAAATTTAAAAAATATAAAATTCTGAGAAGTGAGCTTGAATCTTTACAACAATTTAGGGCTCCAGGATAATTTCAAGAAGCAATGCTCCTTTAAAGTAGATAACTTACCACATAATATAATGGCATGCAATTTGATTTGCATATGGTGCACATACAAAACAGGTATTTGGTGACTATTGCACTGGATTTTAACATTTGCCTGAGGAAGGAGAAAATCTCCGAAAGCTTGTGAATTTAAAATAAAATTGCTGGACTATAACTTGGTGTTGTAAAATTGTTTACAATTGGATTTTAACAGTGAAGCACTGTTTTGCAGTGCTGAAAGAAATAAGACACACCACATAAACATGCTAATGCCCCTTTTCAACAATGTTCCAGTACCAGACCTATATTGGAGAGATCATTTAACCGTAATCACTTTTCTGGTTGCTTCAAACTTTGGTTGTTGCAACCTGTTCACTGACCTCGTCAGTAGGTGGCAGTAGTTAGTCATGAGCAGGTGCTACTCAGTAAAACAGTACTGAAACATTAATGTGCCAGGGATTCCAATCTTGCAGAAAATGTTGCTCCTTTAAAGGATTACTGCTGGTGCTTTGTACTATGCTCTGACATACTGGTCCAAAGAACGATTTAAAAATGTGGGATTACAACTATGATGAATTCCTGATTTCAGCCATGCCATCAGGGAGCTGGAGTGAGTGAAAGCTAAAACTGGAAGAGGGGAAAAATTGGAATTTGAGTCAGTCATATCACCAGTAGCTGGTTTAAGAGCTGGGTGGAAAATGATGTGAGGGGGAAAAATGCTTATATAAAAAAGGGGCAGTAAAAAAATTAAAATATTTAAGTGTTGCCATTTTAGGGCCCTTGTCCATAAACTGAATTCGTGAAACAGCTTCTTGTGAAAATGCTACGAAAATCCTTGCAAAAAATTTACACTACAGCAGATATTATATCTGTTGTGATTTGATCTTTGAACTATAACCGATAATTAACAAATAATCACCAAATGCAATCTGTACTGTAACAACAGTGTTGTTTACTTCACATGCAAACGCATATGGTGTCTTGGAAGACACTTTTCCATTATGACCGTGCTTCTTTAAAGCACATGTTTGCACCAACAGATACATTGTTAGGGTGTGGTCTCATTAAAAGGAAACAGATTGTGTACCACTATGCACTTATACTGCCTTTAGTGCTAGAAAGAGCTTAGAGTCAGAATTCGCTTTCATATCTGACAGGCTTTTTTTTTCTAATTCTCAGGATATGGCAAGGCAATATTTATTGTCCACCCAAGTTGCCCTGAGGCATTAAGAGTCAACCACAGAGTGTGGCACTGGAATCATACATAGGCCATACTGGGTAGAATTGGTTACATGGTGCTAGCCCAGAAATGACCAGATATTTTAAAATTCAATTTCACAACTTGCCATTATAGGATTTGAATTCAAGACCTCTGGGTTGCTAGTCCAGTATCTGACCCAATAGGCCACTGTACCTGTACCAGCCAACTCTAGAAACTGCCATATTTAATCTATGAAAGAAAAACAGAAGACATTGGAAAATTGCAGGTCAGTCAGCATCTGTCAAGCGGAAAGACAGGTTATGATGTTTCGGATGCGTATTTTTCATCAGAACTGACCTGCTGTGTATTTGCAGGATTTTCCATTTCTATTTCAGATTTTCAGCATTTGCAACCTTTTCTTTTTATTGTTACTATTTAATCTGTGGCTGGTTTTTGGGTGCAGCACGTAGAGAAAAACATTCCGCCACCACGGCTGAACTTTTCATATCCGTGTACCAGTTTTTCTCCTCATTACCATGGCCACTTCATGAGGACCAGCTGAAGGAACATCAGTTTAAAATGGAGACTAGAAAAAAGTTGCTGAGCAATAGAACTAAGGCACAAGCCTTCACCGTGTTGCATGTTTCCAAAAGTATCAATGAAATCTGGTGGACAAATTCTGACTTAATTGTCACGCTAGAAGCTTTTTAAAAAAACGTTAAGCACTTAAATCATTGTTCGTGTATTTGGGAGTGGCTTTGCCAGCAGCATTACTTCATTTGTATCATTTTAAAATGCAAATCTACTATAGAAAGTACAAAGTTAGAATACAATGCTGCGTATCCAAACACAAAAAGGGGGCATCAAACAACTTCTTTAAAAAAAAACTGGGTGTTCGATATTTTCAGTGAGACAGTTGTAGAAATATTATAACAGTGCTGGAAGAAGTTGCCGAGAGGATTTCAGTATTGCTGAGAAAACAGATTTGGGGCTTTGGACAAACCAGCTCTAGTTACTTTCTGAACAGACTCCAACACACTCTATAATCCACTTAGTGGAGCTTGGTGCATCCAACTGGCTGGGTGCCCATAACATTTTTGAGCAATTTTTTGAAGAAAAAACAAAATCACGTTGTAACATAAAAGTTTAATTGACCGTGATGTTGAAAATGGCAGTAGTTCAATGTGAGGCGAATGCTGTAATTTTACAGCTAAATCTGCCTTGGAGTAGAGGGACACAGGCTTGATCCCAGACTGTGAAGAACTTGTGATCTCCGTTTCATTGATGTGAAGAGGTACTGAGGGGAGGCCATGTGATTCCCACCAAATGAAGGAACCACGGGCCAGTCTGCTGTTGTGTGTCTCACATTGGCCAGTTGATAAGCAGGGGAGTCCTGGGAGCAAGCTGCCTTCTGTCCTCTAGGCCTCACAAAATTCATACAGAGAGAAAATGAGGAAAATAAAGGGATTTCATGCAGGCATAAAATTGAAAGTAACTGCAGGTCACATTCTGTGGCTTAGGGTAATGTACAAACTGAAGCTTTTTTCATTACTGTACTTTTTGATATTGAGGACTTGAATGAAAACAAACTGAATTTTGAAAAAAAAATGTTCCCATTACCACTTTATTTTCTAGTTTGAAAGTGTTACATAATTTTATCTTTAAAAGTTTTTCTTTTGTCAAATTGCAGTATGTTAAATAAAAGTCAGCCTAGATTTGTTTTCTCAGCAGAAAGGAGGCATTGGTCAGTGTTCAGCAACTTCCTGTTCCATCCATCAGTGTAACCGGCAGCAAACTGATAAGGGCCTACAATCTGTTGCTGATATTTGTTTGATACGCAGCATTGCTTTTTGTGAACTCCACACTGAAGTTCAGACTTTTTTTTTCTACGAAATATGCGGTCATTACTTTCAGAAAACAAATGACTGTTGGATTGAGGAGATGCAATTGAAATTCATGCTCAGCCTTTCCTGAAAATTAAGGAAATTTACTTGGAACACATGAACAGGAAAAAAAAAACTGTCATTTGTAACAAGGGAGAATAAGGAGCTGTAGCTCAAATTCTTTACATTTACAGGTAACTTATTTTACATGTTTCAACTCCTGTATATCTTCACATACAAGTCCAAAAACTCAGGCCACTGCTTGGGAGTTGAAATTGGGGTGGAGGGGCCTTATCTGCAAGTTATTGCCATGGGTGGTACTGTAGCCCATGCCAGGGAGTGCAAGCACTAGCCTGGCACAGTCATAAGCCCCTGCCAACTCTCTGGCAGTGGCAGTGTACGGGAAAATCAATTTCGATCACAGTGTGGGGGTTGCCGTATGTGTGAGCGTTGTGGTGGTGACAGTACTGCAACTCATTCCGGGGTGCACAATCACCAGCCTGGCCCAGTCCCACTTCCCTCCCTTCTGGATTCTCTGCGTAAGGGACAGTTAACGTGCATCAAAATCAAATTTTTCTCTCTCTGGGAAACCTGGCGACTGAGGGAGTGTCTTATATGTAGGTCATAGATTTTTTTGGCTGAAGGGATCATCTTATAGGTGGGGATATAGAGTAAACCTTAATAATTGAGGTGTGCAGTGCCCTATACTATGTACCAGTATTCATTTACAATGGAGATAAAGTACTTCCATAGATCAAAAGTACTCCCCAAGAGACTGTTTACCAGCATAAAAACTGGTTTAGATTTCCTTTGTAGTCGAGGTAGTGAAAAATTAATGAGCAGACATGGAATACCACCCTGCTTGATATATGTTTTTCATTTACATGATCAACTTCGGAAAGTGGAAATAAGAACAAAAATTATTAAAAGGGACAGTGTTGTTTTAAAACATTTTCAGATAGGCTCACATTCTAAAACCTGGCTCAGAAACTTTGAAACAGAGCCATCACTTTAGCTGGTTCACATCAGAGCAGCTGCTACGTTGGTTGCAGAGTAAACTCTTTCACAAAAGTTTTGATATTTAAAAAAAATATAGAAACCAATAAATGGTCACATTTGAACAGTTAACCTATCTTCCTCTCTTTCAATGTTTGACTAACTGCTAATATTTTTAATATTAATTGTATTGAATTTAAAAAAAACATGTAAAACTTACTGGGGAATGATCAGGTGACCAGGAAATAAAGAGCCATTCGTAGCCCTGTGCATTCTGGCTGTCAAGGCGATAAAGGATGTAGCACGGCTGCATGTCCTCCAGCAGGGGAAGGATGAAGCTGTCGTAGTCTCTGTCCCATGCCTGCGACGGCTCTTTGTACATCCCCAACACTAACTGTTCTAGAAGAGAATTACACACATAGTAAATTGCTCATTTCAAAATGATTTCTGTTCAGCTTGTTGAAGTATTAATAGCAGGGTAGCCCAAAGTATAATCCAACAATGGTTATTTTCCATTTCTTTGACTATAAAACGCAGACCTAGCGAGCGGCACAATGTGTTCAAAACGCACTGAGTACAGTCCACTGCTGCAGGCAGTTGCACTGTGAACTTAATTGATAGTTTTCACTGGTACAAAAACAAAAAAAAATATTTTTTTAATTTTAAGTTATCTGTATCACATCACGGCCACAAAATCAGGTGGTGAGCGGAAAGGAGGCACTTCCTTACAGGGAAGGAAGGAAATCATAGCTTGAGTAAACCTGGAGCTGCTCCTGTGCACCTCAGAGTAGCTGGTGACAAGAGGTCTGATAGATGCCTCACAGCTGGGTTGTCTATCTACCCTTGATGCACAATGATGTGGATAAACTGTGAACAAAAGCCTTAAACAAAACTGTCACATACCGGACTTGGGAATGTTTGATGCTGACACCATGTGCCCTAAATGGAAACTGCTCGATTCCCCAGCACCAACATCCCTGCCCCAACTACAAAATTTACAACAAAAAAAAATGGCAATTTATTCTTTTCTTTATCTTGCATAAAAGGAACTATAGTTCTTTGTTCAGACAAGTAGGTAATGGGAAATAATACAAAATGATATTTTTAAAAAAAACTTCTATCCCTCAATTGAGCAAACTCCAGTAAACTCATTTTAAAAAATAAACATGTTCAAAAATTGCACTTACAATTACCTCAGCTTGATGCAGCTATTCCACCTGGATACTTAGATGAGCCCACACAGTACACCCTGCATTAAACACGTGCCTTGAGATTTGAGTACTATTGCAAGCATGAAATTCCTTGTTCTATTATTTGAATGAAGGTACTAATCCATTTACAGTAAATGTGAAATGAAAGCAGGCCCAATATGTTCAAATGCTTTTAATTGAAATAAATAGCTCCATGGTTTTGCTGCTTTCTCTATCTTTACATAATTACAATGAAGTTTCTTTTACTACAGAAGAATTTTGAGCACCAACGATTAGTAAACTTTTCTTTTAAAAATAATAAAATTGTGAAGGGACAGTCATATAAGATTTCTTCCCACAGAAAACTAACATCTTCACTCTGGAAAATCATAGATTATTTAGTTTCAAACATGACACCAGTTCTCTGGAAGAGTTAATGCCTTGTGATTGTTTTTGTGCACACTGCATCAAGCTATGACTGTGCAAACAACAACAACTTGCATTTATATAAGGCCTTTGACATGATAAAATATCCCAAGGTGCTTGATAGGAGCATTATCAGACAAGATTTGACACCGAATCTCAAAGAAATATTAGGGGTAGGTGACCAAAACCTTGGTCAAAGAGGTAGGTTTTAAGGAGGGTCTTAAAGGAGGAGAGTGGTAGAGAGGCAGAGAGGGTTTTTTTGGGGGGTGGGGGGGAATTCCAGAGCATAGGGCCAAGGCAGCTGAAGGCATGGTCGCCAATAGTGGGGCAATGGAAATCAGGGATGCCAGAATTGGAGGAGCGCAGAAATCTCGGATAGCTGTAGGGCTGGTGGAGGTTACAGAGACAGGAGAAATTTGAACACAAGGATGAGAATTTTAAATTCGAGGCGTGGCAAAGTAAGTCAGTGAGCACAGGGGTGATGGGTGAACGGGACTTGGTTAGTAATCGTTACTGATCTCTTTAATGTTCAACCAGTCAAATGCTAATTTTATTTTAGTGCTAGGGACAATCTTATATATAGATGAAACTATGAAGATGGTGAAGAATTTGCCAGTGGTTAAGTTGTCACAGTCCCGTGTGACAAATCTGTGTGTTATAACTGTCCAGTGCTGTCTGACGCAATTGGATGGTAATGTCAGGTGACAAATTATTTGCATTCCAATTGGTTGATGGTGACACAAATCTCAGTCCATTCAAGACTATAACATGTATAGTCTAATATAAATGCTTCTGGGCCAATTAGTTTCATTTGTTGGAATACTTCTGTAGAGAATCATACCGGTAATATTGAGTGCATTCACGGAGTGCTAATTTAAAATACTATTGAATGACTAAAGCAAACTCTTCCCTGGCCATTGGCCTCTGTCTCCTTTTCTCCCAGCCTTGTCCTCAAAATTATGCTTTTTACCAGGTAGGGTAAAGTTAGATTAATGTTACAGTAGCCAAAGCTTTTTAGTTGGTGGAAATGAAACTGTTCCAAGAATATAGAGTGGGCAATGACAGAGAAGCAGTGGATGCATTTGCTAACAATGACCAGAAAAGGTCATGAGCACTTAAAGCAGAAGCCAGGAAAGGGAGATGAAAGCTACAGTACAACCAACTTGCCCAATCAGCAGTCGGTTGATTATCCATAAATTGGGTGTTATTACAGGCAAGCAATCAAATGTCAAGGTCTACCCTGCCAAGACATAATTTGTTAAAGTACTAGTTCTGATTTGATCCATGCTATTCTTCACCTGAGAGGAATGGAAAATATTAACCTTTACAATGCTTGACAATCTCCTAATGTTACAGTAAAGATCTTAGAAGTGTCTTATAAATTATACACTTTACAACAAGTTGAATACAGTTGACAAATGAACAGTGTTTAGCATGTCTGTTCTACAAAAGTGGAAAAGTGAATTGGCTGGCTAAATCTAAATTGATCGGAAAGCAAAATAGATTTATCCACATTGTGTGGTTAAGTCCTATGTCCACATCTGAAACTACAGCAGCATTGAAAGAGATCAGCAGAGATATAAAGAGCTCTTTCTGTTTGCATGAAGATACATTGAAACAATATTCTGATAGCCCTGTAAAAGGCAGTTTAACCACAGAGTGAATCCTTCAATTTTATATTTATCTAAAATATACTGGAGAAAACCAACATCATTTTCACCTTTGCCTATAATCAATCTGAGCTCAGATTTAGTGATCGAGTGCTAACTATGCCTAATCGCATTAATATAAACATTACAGTACTGGACAGACAGTGCTTGAAGAACCTGCATTATCACTGAGTCAGAACAAACTGTTCCTTGGAATGTACTGCTGAGACATATCTAGATCAGTAGCAGGAAGTATAAAATACTATGTTACTGTATGCATACCATGGCTGATAATTTCTCACTGTAGATCAAAACTGCATACATATTGCATAGTAGTTGTTGCCATTAACATAATACAGTTGATCCATTAACTCATGAGTCAAGTATGAGACAACAGCGCTCAGAATGATTAAAAGGTTCTGATTAAGATTTAATGGTTGCTTTTTACTGTTAAAAATTAATCAATTTTTTATTGCTTTGCTAAATCACCCATTGAGTTGCCCCTGTTTTATATAACGTTCATAATTTCACTCACAGAATGTCAAAAGAAAATAAATTGTATTGTTTAAACTGAACAAGATAGTTGTGTACACAGAAATTTAGGTTATTGCCAACAAGAAGTTTCATCAAATCACCTTTAAAAGATGGTGGAAGCATATTCAATAGTAACTTTCAAAAGGGAATTCGATAAATACTTGAAAGGAAAAAAATGACAGGGCTGTGGGGAAAGAGCAGGGGAATGGGCCTAACTGGATAGCTCTTTCAAAGAGCTGGCACAGGCACAATGGGCCAAATGGCTTCCACCTGTGCTGTACTATGATGACACTATGGTAAGCTATTCCTAGTTTAAGTTTGCAATTTAATTTTCAGTGTATGTAATACATTTAAAGTGTTCCAGAGGCAGTTTATAATTTGCAAGCATTTGACATTGATTGATTGGTAGTCACCTTCTGTTCAGTTCGTGACTTGATAAAAATCAGACTTTTTTTTTCCTTGCGCCAGTCACAGAATTTGTGGTCATCTTAAACGATTTATAATGGATCAGCCTATTTATGCTTGTTGGGAAGACTCCGGCCTAGAAATTCATTGGCGTGCACTGGTTTTTCAGACGCAAAATGGGCACCTGAGCGTCCAGGCAGTCCACATGTGCAATTCCCCGCTTGAAGTGCACCAGCTGCCATATTGATAAAGGCAGAAAAAGAAGCATCCAGTGCCCATGCCTGAAACAGGCATTAGGCCCTTCTATTTGCAACTGCAAAGGGGCTAACGCCTGTTTGCGGCCCCCTTTGCAAAACACAGTCGGCATCAGGCTGCTGTGTTCAAGAAAATATGGTCTACATGAGGCCTAAGCAGTGGTCCTTAAAGGGACCACAGGAGGCTGCCACCAAAAAGGTAAATTTGTTTTAAAAAAAACTAAATTTGGAGCCAGGAAGAGCAGGAGTGTACTTTCTGGTTGCACTGCAGTGCCGAAGACTGTCGCCAATTCCCACTCGGACCCCTCCCAATCATTCCCCTCCCTCTGCCGATTGCCTCCTCCCTCTCCTGATCCTTTCCCACCCTCTCCAGATTGACCTTCCCTCTCCCAAACGCCCTTTTCCCACCCTCTCCCGATCGTCTGTTCCCCACTCACCTGATCTCCTCTTTCCTCGCAACACCCCCCTTCTCCCGATCGCCCCCCCGCCCCTTCCCTCTCAGGATCTACCCGAGGGCCGCTGGCAGCAATGCAGCAGCCCAAAATCCAATGCCGATTTGCCAGCAAGCTTCCTGGGCAGGCTGGCGCGAACCAATTTCTAGGTCTCAGACTTCCATTCATTTTTCTCCATCCAAGGAGTCAGAGGACAGCATAAGTACTCCATGAATTTTGTCAAGATAGCTAAGAATGAAGCTGAAAGAGATCCAGGGGTTTTCGTAGACTTGTTGCTCAACAAGTCTGATCACTGTGCAGCAGCAATCAACAAAGCAAATAGAATACTGAATTATACAGGCAAAGCAGTAGAGTTCAAGTCGGAGGAAGTTTTGCCCAAAATATATTATGCTCAGGTCAGATCACCGTTGCGTATTATGCTTACTGTGTGTACTGGCAGACAGTCAAACCCTGAAAACAATGTGCAGAGAATGTGAGTCTGATTACTAACATCAGCGGATGGAGTTATTAGGAAAGACTGGAGAAACTTTTTTTTTAAATGGCAGCATCAGAAGTCACTCAATGTCAGTAGCACTGGTCTCAGGCATGCCACTTTAAGTGGTTAATGCAGGACTCCATCAAGCGGTTGTGACATCACTTGAAGATCAAAATAAATATTTAAATAAAAATGAGTCACTGGATAGAATGTGGTGAAAGTTGTATATTATTTCATATATCAACCTCTCTCTTCTAAGCAGAGATACGGTCCACACGGAAGAGTCTGTCTTCTATTGGCTGATTCAGAGTAGCTCTAATGGTAGCCATGGAAAAGTCCATTGCCTGGATTTTTTCATCTGGGAATAATGTAAAAATGGGATGCTAGCCAAGAATCTTAGAATCGTAGAATGGTTACAGCACAGAAGGAGGAGGCCATTTGGCCCATCGAGCCCATGCTGGCTCTTTGTAAGAGCAATCCAGTTAGTCCCATTCCCTGCTCTTTCCCCATAGCCCTGCAAATTTTTTCCCTTCAAGTATTTATCCAATTCCTTAGCTAGTTCCAAGAAATAAAAATCTGCCACATAGATCTGTTTCATGGTTTCATCTGTTTATTGGTTAAAGGTGACTATACTCACAACTGGTGGCAAGTGTCCTCCCTGAGTGGAAGTTCTTCTCCAACTGAGATCAGATCATGGGACGTTGCAGATGTTAACTTTATAGACATCTCACCAGACTGCCTATGAAGACAGCTTTTGTTTATTTGATTCAGTTTATTAATTAAGAAGTAGATGGTAAAGGAAACTAGATCTCGCTGAACCTCACAGAAAGTGGTGGCAGCACAAATCTCATATCCTTAGCCAGTTACAGGCACCAAGAAGATAATATAATGGAGTGACAGCTGGTTTAAAAAAATAATAATTGGCGCATCCAGTTTACAGCCTAAACTCAGCTGATGATAAATAAGGTTATCTTTCAGCTCATGAATTTTTATCGTTTAGTTTTAGCTCTTCTTTAAAGATGAAATATTTTATCAGGAAAGCAAAAGGACAGGGTGCAGCACATAATCAACAAATACAATGCTAATCTTACATGAAAAATTAGTCTGTCAAGCTTGTCGGAATAATAGACAGATCTAGCCAGCCAGTGAGCTACAGCAAAACAACTCCCCTTCCAAAAAATACAAATTACAAATAAACATTTTTAAATTTCCCAAATTGTGATGTTTTTGTTTCTTTATTTCCATGATAGCATTTCGTTGTCGCTCTCTTTCCCCTCATCTGCCTTTACCGACTGTAAACTGGTAGATTTCTTTTTGTTAGATGGACGTCCACATCTTTGCCATGCCATAGATGCATTTAAGGGGAAGCTAGATAAACACATGAGGGAGAAAGGAATAGAAGGATATGCTGATAGGGTTAGATGAAGTAGGAAGGGAAGGGGTTCTTGTGGATCATAAACACTGGCATGGACCTGTTGGGTTGAATGGTCTGTTTCTGTGCTGTACATTCTATGTAATTTTTGGAAAAAATGGTATTCTGCTCCAATTTCTGACGACTGTACGTTTCCTTAAAATGTCATATGGGATTATGAAGGTGAGAGTGTACTTGTGCATGAGCATTTGCAACTATAATTTTACCTTTTAAACAATATGTTCTCCACTTCCCCCTTTTTTGTGTCACACTATTTCCCTGGCCAAGAATTCTCCCATGACTTTGTCAGTAATACTGTGTAACTAGCTGTCAGGAGGAGCACGGGAGCATACTGGATCTGGAATGCACTGCCTGAAAGGGTGTCGGAAGCAGACTCAATAATAACTTTCAAAAGGGAATTGGATAAATATTTTAAAGAATTTTTTTTTTTAACAGGGGTATAGGGAAAGAGCAAGGGAGTGAGACTAATTGGGATAACTCTTTCAAAAAGCCAGCACAGGCACGATGGGCCCAATGGCCTCCTTCTGTGCTGCACTGCAATTATACATACATGTATACTATAATACTACTATGATACATAAATTAAATTGCTCTTTATTTTATTCACATATTTAAGTTATTGCCAATTTTAAGTGCTCCTGCCTGCTTTTTGACATTAGTAGCCCACGGGATGTACATTTGATTTGTACGTGCACCTTCATCTCACTTACGCCCAATAAGTTTGATGAAAGTACATTATGGCTAGTGGACATTTTTATATGTTACTACTGTTTCAAATTAGATTCATGCCATTAGAACAGGAATTTGATTAGTGTACATTATTTCCTGTGGTTTGTAATTTTATTTCATTTGTATGGCAACGTACCTGGACATAGTGGACGAGGCACGTTCCAGACTGTTCACATTACACACTCATCAAGAAACAAAACCGCATACAGTCTTGAACATCAAAGCTTTCATTTCTGTGCTTTAAAATGCATTTTACAATTGGAAATACCTCTCAATATCCAATATCACCATTTTATTTCAACTGTCCCACAAACATTAAGAGAAAAGGCCACAATTCTTAACAGTAGCAGACAATAGACTGGAGGTGACAGTTTCACTTAGCTCGCCATGGAACCAGTTAATACGCTAAATTCACGATCAAAGTCCACTTAAGAATAAAGCATAAATTCCATCATATGTTCTCACACTGAAGAGATAAAACCAAATAGTAATTTCCCACTTATTGGAAATTGGGGAATTGAGGTAGGTTTCTGGACAAGTGTAAGACTGGAAGCATTGTATCCATGGTTTTTCACAACAGTGCAGATGTGTACATGATAATAATACAATAAAAAAATAAAGTAGGTATGACATATTTAGGTGTAGCAACATTTTTGAGCATTGGCAACCATGAAATGGGAGTTACTTGTATGTGTGCAAATTATACATCATATTTTATGATATGTTACACTAAGAGAAATGTGAATCCACCCAACTACAATTGGCGAATCGGTAATAGGGGAGCATAAATTTAGGATCAACACAGGAAGAATGAAGTGTGATGTTAGAAGAAATTATCTTTCACAAATCGGTTGTTAGAACATGACCAAGTAGCTTGGTCAAGTGGGCAAAACTGTGGCAGATGGAAATTCAATGTGGGAAGGTGTGAGGTCATACACTTTGGACCTAAGAAAGATAGAGTATTTTCTAAATGGCGAGAAGCTAGGAACTGTGGATGAGCAGAGAAATTTAGGGGTCCAAGTGCAGAAATCACTAAAAGCTAGTGGACAGGTACAAAAAAATAATTAAAAAGGTTAATGGAATGTTGGCCTTTATCTCAAGAGGGCTGGAATACAATGGGGTGAAAATTATGTTACAGCTGTACAGAGCTCTGTTTAGACCCCACCTGGAGCACTGCATTCAGCTCTGGGCGCCGCACCTCAGGAAGGATATATTGGTCTTGGAGGGGTTGCAGCGCAGATTCACCAGAATGATATCGGGGCTAAAAGGATTAAGTTATGAGGCTGCATTAACCAAGCTATATTCCCTTGAATATAGAAGATTAGGGGGTGATCTAATTGAAGTGTTTAAGATGATTAAAAGATCTGGTTGGGTAGATAGAGAGAAACTATTTCCTCTGGTGGAAGAGTCCAGAACAAGGGGGCATAACTTTAAAATTAGAGCCAGGCCATTCAGGGGTGATGTCAGAAGGCACTTCTTCACGCAAATGGAAAACTGGAACTCTCTCCCCAAAAAGCTGCTAAAGCTGGGGGTCAATTGAAAATTTCAAAACTGAGATTGATAGATTTTTGTTAGGCAAGGGTATTAAGGGTTACAGCACCAAGGCTGGTAGATGGAGTTAAGATACAGATCGGCCATGATCTTACTGAATGGCGGAACAGGCTTAAGGGGCTAAATGGCCTAAGAGAATAATATAAAAGGATATAGGGAAAAGGCAGGGAAATAGGATAAGAGTAGGTCTAGTTGAAGAGCAAGCACCAGCACAATGGGCCAAATTGCCTCGTTTTGTGCTATACTTTCTGTGACTCTATTTCAGCATCAAATTCACAGCCATTTGGCACTGCAATTACACATCAACAACTTGACTGTAATTGACTGAATTCATTACTTCAATCATCAACAATTGTAACAAAAAAAAGAGAGATCTTCAGCCTCAGTGCGAGCTGTATTTCAAATAAGATCTCAAGGGATGACAGAAGTGTGCTGCACAACAATGTTCTAATGTATAATCTCATATTATCATAATGTGAAAAATATCCCAGGCTGCACTTTCAAATTCCAATAAACAAGATTTACCACTGCTCCAATAGCTGATTTATTCTGAGATCTGGAGCTGCAATCTGAGCTCCAGGATTGAAAGTGTTGCCTAATGTTTCATAAAAGTGTTCCGTTCATATTGTACAATGGTTTCAGAAAGCTCATGGGCATATCTGCAATGACTAGAGTACATGTCAACTGAAAGTAAACTGTACATTGACGAAAAGAAAAAACTAAAAAAAAAGAATTGGTGTATTCTAATTTTACTATGCTGGTAGAGAAGCAACAGTCTGGTCAAGACAAACCTCTGGTTCCGAAGTGGGATGGTTGGAGTAGTCGGATCATGTGCAGTCATGCTTGGAGGATGAGATATGGTAGCAGAGAGGTCAGAGTTCACTGTCCTCCGAATTACTTCAAGGGTTTTGTTTACTGGAATCAATTTGTTAAGTGGTTAAGCTTTGGTTGTTTGCAAACATAGAAAATAGGAGCAAGAGTAGGCCATTCGGACCTTCGGGCCTGCTCCACCATTCAAAATGATCATGGCCGATCGTTTAACTCAGTACCCTGTTCCCGCTTTTTCCCCATATCCCTTGATCCCTTTAGCATTAAGAAATATATCTATCTCCTTCTTGAATACATCTAATGACTTGGCCTGCACTGCCTTCTGTGGTAGAGAATTCCACAGGTTCACCACCCTCTGAGTGAAGAAATTTCTCCTTATCTCGGTTCTAAATGGCATACCCCGTATCCTGAGACTGTGACCCCTGGTTCTGGACTCCCCAGCCATCGGGAATATCCTCCCTGCATCTAGTCTGTCTAGTCCTGTTAGAATTTTATATGTTTTGATGAGATCAGCTCTCATTCTTCTAAACTCTAGTGAATATAGGCCTAGTCGACCCAATCTCTCCTCATACGTCAGTCCTGCCATCCCAGGAATCAGTCTGGTAAACCTTCGTTGCACTCCCTCCATGGCAAGGACATCCTTCCTCAGATAAGGATCAACAAGGTCATCTATGTGCAGAACCACAAGAGATGGGTGAGATCCTGAATGAATATTTCACATCGGTATTTACGGTTGAGAAAGGCATGGATGTTAGGGAACTTGGGGAAATAAATAGTGATGTCTTGAGGAGTGTACATATTACAGAGAGGGAGGTGCTGGAAGTCTTAACGCGCATCAAGGTAGATAAATCTCCGGGACCTGATGAAATGTATCCCAGGACGTTATGGGAGGTTAGGGAGGAAATTGCGGGTCCCCTAGCAGAGATATTTGAATCATCAACAGCTACAGGTGAGGTGCCTGAAGATTGGAGGGTAGCAAATGTTGTGCCTTTGTTTAAGAAGGGCGGCAGGGAAAAGCCTGGGAACTACAGAGCGGTGAGCCTGACATCTGTAGTGGGTAAGTTGTTAGAGGGTAGTCTGAGAGACAGGATCTACAGGCATTTGGAGAGGCAGGAACTGATTGGGAACAGTCAGCATGGTTTTGTGAGAGGAAAATCATGTCTTACGAATTTGATTGAGTTTTTTGAAGGGGTAACCAAGAAGATAGATGAGGGCTGTGCAGTAGACGTGATCTACATGGACTTTAGCAAAGCCTTTGACAAGGTACCGCATGGTAGGTTGTTACGTAAGGTTAAATCTCACGGGATCCAAGGTGAGGTAGCCAATTGGATACAAAATTGGATTGACGACAGAAGACAGAGGGTGGTTGTAGAGGGTTGTTTTTCAGACTGGAGGCCTGTGACCAGCGGTGTGCCTCAGGGATCGGTGCTGGGTCCGCTGTTATTTGTTATTTATATTAATGATTTGGATGAGAATTTAGGAGGAATGGTAAGTAAGTTTGCAGATGACACCAAGATTGGTGGCATTGTGGACAGTGAAGGTTATCTAGGATTGCAACGGGATCTTGAAAAATTGGGCCAGTGGGCCGATGAATGGCAGATGGAGTTTAATTTAGATAAATGTGAGGTGATGCATTTTGGTAGATCGAATCGGACCAGGACCTACTCCGTTAATGGTAGGGCGTTGGGGAGAGTTATAGAACAAAGAGATCTAGGAGTACAGGTTCATAGCTCCTTGAAAGTGGAGTCACAGGTGAATAGAGTGGTGAAGAAGGCATTCGGCATGCTTGGTTTCATTGGTCAGAACATTGAATACAGGGGTTGGGATGTCTTGTTGAAGTTGTACAAGACATTAGTAAGGCCACACTTGGAATACTGTGTACAGTTCTGGTCACCCTATTATAGAAAGGATATTATTAAACTAGAAAGAGTGCAGAAAAGATTTACTAGGATGCTACCGGGACTTGATGGTTTGACTTATAGGGAGAGGTTAGATAGACTGGGACTTTTTTCCCTGGAGAGTAGGAGGTTAAGGGGTGATCTTATAGAAGTCTATAAAATAATGAGGGGCATAGATAAGGTAGATAGTCAAAATCTTTTCCCAAAGGTAGGGGAGTCTATAACGAGGGGACATAGATTTAAGGTGAGAGGGGAGAGATACAAAAGGGTCCAGAGGGGCAATTTTTTCACTCAAAGGGTGGTGAGTGTCTGGAACGAGCTGCCAGAGGCAGTAGTAGAGGCGGGTACAATTTTGTCTTTTAAAAAGCATTTGGACAGTTACATGGGTAAGATGGGTATAGAGGGATATGGGCCAAGTGCAGGCAATTGGGACTAGCTTAGTGGTATAAACTGGGCGACATGGACATGTTGGGCCGAAGGGCCTGTTTCCATGTTGTAAACTTCTATGATTCTATAAGGAGACCAAAACTGCACACAATACTTCAGATGTGATCTCACCAAGGCCCTGTATAACTGCAGCAAGACATCCCTGCTCCGGTACTCAAATCCTCTTGCAATGAAGGCCAACATACCATTCGCCTTCCTAACTGCTTGCTGCACCTAAATGCTCGCTTTCAGCGACTGGTGTACAAGGACACCCAGGTATCGTTGCACCTCCCCTTTTCCCAATCTATCACCATTCAGATAATAATCTGCCTTTCTGTTTTTACAACCAAAGTGGATAACCTCACATTTATCCAAGTTATACTGCATCTGCCATGTTCTTGCCCACTCACCCAACTTGTCTAAATCACATTGCAGCCTCTTTGCATCCTCCTCACAGCTCACATTCCACCCCAGCTTTGTGTCATCTGCTAACTTGGAAATCTTACATTTGGTTCCCTCATCCAAATCATTGATATATATTGTGAATAGCTGGGGCCCAAACACTGATCCCCACTAGTCACTGCCTGCCACCAGGAAAAAGACCAGTTTATTCCTACTCTCTGTTTCCTGTCTGTCAACCAATTCTCAATTCATGCCAGTATATTCCCCCCAATCCCATTTGCTTTCATTTTGCACACCAACCTCTTGTGTGGGACCTTTGGTAAAAAAACCTTCTGAAAATCCAAATACACCACATCCACTGGTTCTCCCCTATCTATTCTACTAGTTACATCCTCAAAAAACTCCAGTAGATTTGTTAAGCATGATTTCCCTTTCATAAATCCATGCTGACTTTGTCCAATCCCGTTAATGCCTTCCAAGTGTTCTGTTATCACATCCTTTATAATAGACTCTGGCATTTTCCCCACTACTGTTGTTAGGCTAACGGGTCTGTAATTCCCTGTTTTTTTCTCTCCCTCCTTTTTTAAATAGTGGGGTTACATTTGCCACCCTCCAATCTGTAGGAACTGTTCCAGAGTCCATAGAATTTTGGAAGATGATCACCAATGCATCCACTATTTCCAGGGCCACTTCCTTTAGTACTCTGGGATGTAGATTATCAGGCCCTGGGGATTTGTCAGCCTTTAGCCCCATTAATTTCCCTAGTACTATTTTTTTTTAACTAATATTGGTTTCCTTCAGGTCCTCCCTCTCACTAGACCATTGGTTACCTAACATTTCTGGCAGGTTATTTGTGTCCTCCTTTGTGAAGACAGAAGCAAAGTATGTGTTTAATTGTTCTGCCATTTCTTTGTTCCCCATTATAATTTCCCCCTTTTCTGACTGTAAGGGACCTACATTTGTCTTCACTAATCTTTTTCTCTTGACATATTTACGATTGAGAGCTTCAGCAAATCCAACCATTACATCTTTTAAGGGAAAACTGATTAAATACATAGCTATGGGAAGAGAGTGGGCAGTTGGATTAGTTTTGGATTGCTCTAACAGCTGGGACATAGGAACATAAGTAGGCCATTCAGCCCCTCGTGCCTGCTCCGCCATTTGATAAGATCATGGCTGATCTGTGATCTAATTCCATATACCCGCCTTTGGCCCATATCCCTTAATACCTTTGATTGCCAAAAAACTATCTATCTCAGATTTAAATTTAGCAATTGAACTAATATCAATTGTCGTTTGCGGAAGAGAGTTCCAAACTTCTACCACCCTTTGTGCGTAGAAATGTTTTCTAATCTCGCTCCTGAAAGGTCTGGCTCTAATTTTTAGACTGTGCCCCCTACTCTTAAAATCCCCAACCAGCGGAAATAGTTTCTCTCTAGCCACCCTATCCGTTCTCCTTAATATCTTTTAAACTTCGATCAGATCACCTCTTAACCTTCGAAACTCCAGAGAATACAACCCCAATTTGTGTAATCTCTCCTCGTAACTTAACCCTTGAAGTCCGGGTATCATTCTTGTAAACCTACGCTGCACTCCCTCCAAGGCCAATATGTCCTTCAGAAGGTGCGGTGCCCAGAACTGCTCACAGTACTCCAGGAGCGGTCTAACTAGGGTTTTGTATAGCTGCAGCATAACTTCTGCCCCCTTGTACTCTAGTCCTTTAGATATAATGGCCAGCATTCCATTAGCCTTATTGATTATTTTCTGCATCTGTTCATGACACTTCAATGATCTGTGTACCTGTACCCCATGGTCCCTTTGGACATCCACTGTTTTTAACTTTTTACCATTTAGAAAGTACCCTGTTCTATCCTTTTTTGATCCAAAGCGGATGACCTCACATTTGTCTACGTTGAATTCCATTTGCCACAGTTTTGCCCAGTCACCTAATCTATCAATATCCCTTTGTAATTTTATGTTTTCATTTACACTGCTTACAATGCCACCAATCTTTGTGTCATCGGCAAACTTAGATAGGAGACTTTCTATGCCTTCATCTAAGTCGTTAATAAATATTGTGAATAATTGAGGCTCCAAAACAGATCCCTGCGGGTCTCCACTAGTCACATCTTGCCAGTGTGAATACCTACCCATTATCCCTACTCTCTGTCGCCTTTCGCTCAGCCAACTTCCTAACCAAGTCCGTACTTTTCCCTCGATTCCATGGGCTTCCATCTTAGCCAACAGTCTCTTATGTGGGAACTTATCAAATGCCTTCTGGAAGTCCATATAAATAACATCCATTGACATTCCCCTGTCCACTACTTTAGTCACCTCTTCAAAAAATTCGATCAGGTTTGTCAGGCACGATCTACCTTTCACAAATCCATGCTGGCTCTCTCTGATTAACTGAAAATTCTTGAGGTGTTCAGTCACCCTATCCTTAATTATAGACTCCAGCATTTTCCCCACAACAGATGTTAGGCTAACTGGTCTATAATTCCCTGGTTTCCCTCTCTCTCCTTTCTTAAAAAGTGGAGTCAACAACAACAACTTGCATTTATACAGCGCCTTTAACATAGTAAAATGTCCCGAGGCGCTTCACAGGAGCGTTATCAAACAAAATTTGACACACATAAAGTATGTCTCCCCAGTCGGTAAGAAAAAAATTACAGCAGTGACTTTTTTGTAACATGCTATAAAGCTCCAGGAAAACCATCATTTTGGAGCTCTGCTTTCAACCCACTGTAGCGATATAGGTTATGGTGAGTCTGTGTGCACCTGGTGGGATTCTATTGATATGTTAACAGGAGTCAAAGCTCTTCATCAATCTGGAGCCTCCTGAATCAGGTGGGGGGGAAATCTCTATCAGCGTGGGTAGCTCTGGATTGTGTCCCAGGATGATCCAAAGTAAGCCATTCCAGGACATACATGGGCTAACTCTTCAAACCACATTATTGAAGCAGCTCAGGAGGCAAAGACCTAAAATGATTGGACTCCATGGGCCCAGAAATATGCTACAAAATAAGCATTTCTCTTGATTGATTGGTGATATTATGCTTCTTTAAAAAAAAGCACAGCGAACTACTTCAAACAGAAAGTATTCTCTAAAATTGCTTTAGGGGGAAGTTAGAATTAAGTTAATGGGAATCTAACTCAGATATATTAGGCAATATATTCACCGTCTCTAAACCACAAATAAGTTCTTGTTCTCAGATTGTAGAAGACGCAACAGTTCAGTGTACATTACATTACAAAGTCCACATGATAGGTGAAGGTCAGGTCAAGGGTAGGGCCTGATGAGAGTGGAGTAAATTACAATTCACTACATATAGATATTTTTACAGTTTTAGGCTTTCTTCCCTGTTGTACCATTTCCAGACGAAAAGAGTGAAGCGCAGGCTGACCACCTCTCAGGGTGCATTCAAACTATAACTGCAGTGAAATAGTTTCACTTTGCATGGCGTTATAATGTAACTGCAGCCTGAATTCAGAGTTAGGGCCCAACTTGACACAGAGATAAGCGGAGTGAAACTTCATCGAAGAGACTTCGCTTAACTTTGGAATCAGTTCAGGCCTCATTGCACAACTTAAACTGCACTGCTTCAGCCTTGAAATTAAATCAAAGTACATTCATACGGATACGAACCTAGTAGTGTAAAGGCACTGTCATGGCCATTTCCAATTGCTAAGAGATATGCACGTGTGACCTGGATTGGTAGCAATTTCTCTTCCTTCACTGAGATGAAGAGCCTCACAACTGCAAGGCACCAAACGATTCTTTCCAGCACCCCACCCCACAACATGCCTAAGATGCAAGGAATGAATGTATGGCAAAATCAGATGCTTGAAGCTGTATCCTATAACAGTGCAGCACATTAAGAACTGCAATGATACATCACTAAGTGTGTTCACAGAAGATAATTTTAAATGGTGACTGTTTTGGAAAGTACAAAAACTCATTCAACACTCAGCAGAGTAAAATCCTTCTACATTACAGATTTACATTGCTGTTCAATAAAAACTAACAGTGCTCTGCATAAATTTTTAATCATAGCAGCCCCAATACAATTTAAATAATTTAAAAGGAGGAATTCAATCTCTGGAACCACTTAACAATAATGATAAACAAGGGCAGAAATGTGATTACTATTAGCAAATGTTCTGTGAAATAATTTTGACAATTTTTTTGTTGTGGATCTGGAAACATGTCAAATAAAGCTGTCTGAAAGCATAAATGTACATCTGGCTGTGTCCTTTAAGCCTAGTTGTAATCTTGGCTTTAGGAGAAAGTGATAGCTCTTATTCAAAGTGAAAATCATGTGAACCTAACCACTATATGAATACAGATACAAGGAGTGGCTGTGGAAGATCCTGTGGTAAAATGTTGAGTTCCTTTCCTGAAGGCCTTCATTAAAATTGCAGTATCAAAGGAGGAGGGAGAGGTGGAGAGATTTAGGGTGGGACTTTCAGAGTTTAGGGCCTAGATAGCTGAAGGCATTGCCGCCAATGGTGGGGCAAAGGGACTGGGGAATGCACAAGAGGCCAGAGTTGGAGGAATGCAGAGTTCTTAGAAGGTTATAGGGCAGGAGGAGGTTACAGAGATAGGGAGGAGAGAGGCCATGCAGGGATTTGAACACAAGGTTGAGAATTTTAAAATCAGGGCGTTGGTGGACCGGGAGCCAATGTAGGTCAGCGAGCTCATGGAGCGATGGGCGAGTGGGACTTGGTGCAGGTAGCAGAGTTTTGGATGAGCCCAAGTTTATGGAGGGTGGAAGATGGGAGGCCAGTCAGGAGAGTATTAGAATAGTCGAGTCTGAAGGTATCAAAAACATCGATGAGGGTTTCAGCAGCAGATAAGCTGAGGCAGAGGGGCAGACAAGCAATGTTAGTGGTGGAAGTAGGCAGTCTTTGTGATGGAAAGGATATAGGGTTAGAAGCTTAGCTCAAAGTCAAATAAGATGTTGAGGTTGCGAACATTTTCGCTCAGCCTGAGAGTGGCCAGGGAGAGGGATGGAATTGTTGGTGAGTTAACAGAATTTGTGGCGGGGGCTGAAGATAGCTTCGGTCGTCCCAATGTTTAATTGGAGGGAATTACGGCTCATCCAGGACTGGATGTTGGACAAGCAGTCTGACAACACAGAGGCAGTGGAGGGGTTGGAAGAAGTGCTGGGTACATATGGAACCTGATGTCATGTTTTTGGATGATATCGCCAAGGGGCAGCATGTAAGTGAGAAGTAGAAGGGGGCCAAGGATAGATCCTTGGGGGTACTTGAGAGGTAATAGTGCGGTGGCGGGAAGAGAAGCCATTGCAGGAGATTCTCTGGTTACGACTGGATAGGTAAGAGTGGAACTAGGCAAGGGCAGTCCCACTCAGCTGGACAACGGAGGAGAGATGTTGGAGGAATACACACCTCTGCTGGTACATTCTCTCGTGCATATACAGGAAAATAGCAAAGATACGTGCAGGGAAGAAACATAAATGTACAGGAACAGTCTGGACATGATCTGAAAACACTGCAGTAAAAGTAGCCTACTAGTACTCATCAGCTAGGCCCAAATATTAAAAAATGGGCAAGTGCCTGAAGTACCAGAAGATTGCTGTTACCTCTGGAACCATATTGCAGCATAAGTCACCACCTTTAGGACAGGAGTAGATAAGGTGAGAAAAAAGGAAAAATTGGAGAGGAAAAAAGATTAAATTGATTTTAATATGTACTAGCATGAACCACATTTAATATGTACTAGCATGCCAAGCATTAAGGGTAAACTGCTACCAGATCAGCAAGTATTAGTTTACAGGGCCTCAAGTTTACCACTGTTACATTTTTGTAATGTTTATCTAGTTGTCACAATCTCCTTGAATGCACAGAAGCTGCCTAAATACCATATCTCTAAAATGGTTTAAACTTTAGAAGTTATTTTTATTCATCAAACTGCTTTGATGTAAATCCATTAAGAATGAGGGCCTAATTCTGTTTCAACTATGCATCACTTACATTTCAACAGAATGATAAGAACATAAGAAATAAAAGCAGGAATAGGCCATTTGGCCCCTTGAGCATGCTCCGCCATCCAATAAGATCATGGCTGATCTTTGACCTCAACTCCACTTTCCTGCCCGATTCCCATATCTCTTGGTTCCCTTAGAGTCCAAAAATCTATCAATCTCAGCCTTGAATATACTCAACGACTGAGTCTCCTCTCGGGTAGAGAATTCCAAAGATTCACAACCCTGAGTGGAGAAATTTCTCCTCATCTCAGTCCTAAATGGCCGATCCCTTATCCTGAGACTATGGCCCCTAGTTCTAGACTCTCCAGCCAGGGAAGAAAGCCCCTCAGCATCTAGCTTGTCAAGCCCTCTCAAAATCTTACATGTTTCAATGAGATCACCTCTCATTCTTCTAAACTCCAGAGAGTATAGGCTCATTCTACTCAATCTCTCCTCATAGGACAACCCTCTCATCCCAGGAATCAATCTAGTGAACCTTTGTTTCACGCCTCTATGGCAAGTATATCTTTCCTTAGGTAAGGAGACCAAAACTGTACTCCAGGTGTGGTCTCACCAAAGCCCTGTACAATTGCAGCAAGACTTCCTTACTCTTGTCTCCAACCCCCTTGCAATAAAGGCCAACATATTATTTGCCTTCCTAATTGCTTGCTGTATCAGCATGTTAACTTTCTGTGATTCGTGTACAAGGACATCCAAGTCTCTCTGAACACCAACATTTATTAGTTCCTCACCATTTAAAAAATATTCTGTTTTTCTATTCTTCCTACCAAAGTGAATAACCTCACATTTCCCCACATTATACCCCATCTGCCACCTTCTTGCCCACTCACTTAATCTGTCTATATCCCTTTGCAAAATCTTTGTGTCCTCCTCAAAGCTTACTTTCCCACCTAGCTTTGTATGATGACCAGAGAATCAATTAAGAATAACTTTTTTGTGCACAGCACAATGTTTTAATATGCCAAATGCACAAACATGATCCAACAAACAAATTGCACTTAATATTTTGAGTCTCAGGTCCAAGCTTCCTTGAAACACTGACCTTCTCAGCCATGTAGTGAAGATATCAATGCACTAACATCATGTCACTACATCAGTGCTCCATATTAGGTACCTTAAAAAGGATTCTATAGAACATCTCCATGTCAATGTTTACAGAGCTCTGGAATCCCATGCAGCTAAACTCAAAGTGCAATCATACTAATCTCTATTTCTTCAAGAAATTACCAAGCATATAGATAAAAAGAATGCAATAGATATGGTGTATTTGGACTTTCAGAAGGTATTTGATAAATGCCATAGAAGAAACTTGCTAAAAAAAATTAAGGCTCATGGTATTAAAGGCAAAGCGATGGTATGGATAGAGAGATGGCTAGTGGATAAAAAATAGCAGTAAACGGATGTTTCATGGATTGGCGATACATAGCTAGTGGCGTGCCCCAGGGATCTGCATTGATACCTCTGCTGTGCTTCACATATATAAATTATCTGGATATGGGCATAGAGGGAATGATATCAAAACTTGCCGATGATACCAAATTAGGGGCATGGCAAATTGTGAGGAAGAATGCAGAAGATCACAGGAGGGAAAAAAAATAGATCATGGGAGTGAGCAATTATACAGCAAGTGAAGTACTAATTTTTGGGAAAAATGAACTGAGAATGGAAAAATGCTCCATTACACCCCATTATAAATAGGAAATTGGAGTTATAGAAAAGATGCAGCATGATTCACCAGCACGTCAGGGATGAAAGGATACAGTAGTGGTGAAAGATGTCAAAAAACTGCAGCAAAGAAGGTTAAGGAAGATTTGGTAGAAGTATTCAAAATCACTGGATTGGGGGTAATATTCTGGCATGGGTGGAGGATTGGTTATCTAACAGGAAGCAGAGAGTTGGGATAAATGGTTCATTCTCGGACTGGCAACCAGTAGCCAGTGGTGTTCCGCAGGGGTCGGTGCTGGGTCCCCAACTCTTTACAATCTATATTAATGATTTGGAGGAGAGGACCGAGTGTAACATATCAAAGTTTGCAGATGATACAAAGATGGGAGGGAAAGTAGAGAGTGAGGAGGACATAAAAAACCTACAGGGGCATGCAGACAGGCTGGGTGAGTGGGCGCAGATTTGGCAGATGCAATACAATATTGGAAAATGTGAGGTTATGCACTTTGGCAGGAAAAATCAGAGAGCAAGTTATTATCTTAATGGCAAGAGACTGGAAAGTACTGCAGTACAAAGGGATCTGGGGGTCCTAGTGCAAGATAATCAAAAAGTTAGTTTGCAGGTGCAGCAGGTGATCAAGGAGGCCAATGGAATGTTGGCTTTTATTGCTTGGGGGATAAAATATAAAAACAGGGAGGTATTGCTGCAGCCATATAAGGTATTGGTGAGACCGCACCTGGAATACTGCATACAGTTTTGGTCTCCATACTTAAGAAAAGACATACTTGCTCTCGAGGCAGTACAAAGAAGGTTCACTCGGTTAATCCCGGGGATGAGGGGGCGGACATATGAGGAGAGGTGGAGTAGATTGGGACTCTACTCATTGGAGTTCAGAAGAATGAGAGGCGATCTTATTGAAACATATAAGATTGTGAAGGGACTTGATCGGGTGGATGCGGTAAGGATGTTTCCAAGGATGGGTGAAACTAGAACTAGGGGGCATAATCTTAGAATAAGGGGCTGCTCTTTCAAAACTGAGATGAGGAGAAACTTCTTCACTCAGAGGGTAGTAGGTCTGTGGAATTTGCTGCCCCAGGAAGCTGTGGAAGGTACATTAAATAAATTTAAAACAGAAATAGACAGTTTCCTAGAAGTAAAGGGAATTAGGGGTTACGGGGAGCGGGCAGGAAATTGGACATGAATTTAGATTTGAGGTTAGGATCAGATCAGCCATGATCCTATTGAATGGCGGAGCAGGCTCGAGGGGCTGATTGGCCTACTCCTGCTCCTATTTCTTATGTTCTTAAAATTAGGCAGTATATATATTAAAAAGTTATTTCCAGAGGTTGGTAAATCAGTAATAAAGAGGCACAAACTCAGGACTAGTACCAGAAGTGCAAGGAGGAGGCTTGAAGGATTTTTTTTTCCGTGCAAAGGGCTATTGGGATTTTAATGCTTTATCATAAGTGGCTATTGAAGCCGAGTCAATCACGGCACTCATAAGGACATAAGAAATAGGAGCAGGAGTCGGCCATACGGCCCCTCGAGCCTGCTCTGCTATTCAATCAGATCGTAGTTGATTTTCGACCTCAACTGCACTTTCCTGCCCGATCCCCATATCCCTTGATTCCCCTAGAGTCCAAAAATCTATCGATATCAGCCTTGAACACATTCAATGACTCAGCATCCATAGCCCTCTGGGGTAGAGAATTCCAAAGACTCACAACCCTCTGCGTGAAGAAATTCCTCCTCATCTCTTGAATGGCCGACCCGTTATCCTGCGACTATGCCCCCTAGTTCTAGACTCTCTAGCCAGGGGAAACAATCTCTCAGCATCTACCCTGTCAAGCACCCAAATAAATCTTATATGTTTCAATGAGACCACCTCTCAAGAGAGAAGTAATAAACATTTAAAGAAAAGTATTTAACAGTATAGAGAAGAACAAGGAAATGGGATTGGAGCGGATTAGAGCAATTGGGGGTGGGGGCTAGCACCAGCTCAGACAAATTACCCACCTTCAGTACTAATATCTCAATGTCCTTGAAATTATGCCATGTAGATACCAGCCTATGAATGTCTTACATGTACATACGACATTCCACACCTCTGTTGAAATGATGGAGGAAGTCATTTCATACATGCACAGTAAATGTATGATATCATTCCACATTCTAATATTTCATTAAAAAAAAATTATTTTGTTTTTATTCTTCCATTTTCTCTCTATAGACCATTTCTGCACCTGCTTTCAGTGCAGAAAGTTACCAATTAGAATCTCTCCACTACATAATAGAATTATTCTCCCATACCAAAAGAAAAGCTCTACAATACTAAGAAATGAAGTTGTAGAAATCTAAAACACTTGACTGACCTCTTAAAGGAAACCAACATGCTTCAAAACTGTGCATGATTCATATGTAGTTTTTGGCATCTTGGATGGACCTTGGATTGCTAAAAGCTTAGGTTTGCCATTCATCCCTGGGTTCAAATCTACATTTCTGTCAATCACCTCTTATCCCCTGCTCCTGCTTCAACATGTCACCCAACTACTACCTTGAGTAGGAGCATGGTGGGTGTAAAGGAGAGAAAATGGAGAGAAAACATCAGCGTTCTCTCTCCCCCCAAAACAAAACTAGTGTAATGCATGCTTAAAGCTGGCTATGAAGTAATGGGCTTGAATATGACTGATGTAAACAGTCCAATTTAAATCCCCAGTTGCTGGTGTCTATAAGTTAATGTAACATGAGGCATGAAAGTGGTCAGAGCAAGAGGAATGTAAATACTGCTAGATTAGATTTGACCAGAACAAATTTGACCTTCCCAGATGGAGTATCAAAAAGAAACCCAGCGGGAGGTGTGATGCCCTGGTCAGCAAGCGTCGCGTGCGTTTTAAATTCCGTGGAAGCTCAGCCACCTTATACAAGCATGAAAGATAAAGATTTGATTCCCCTTCTCCTAGAAGCAGATGAAAGGTCTAAACTCAAGTGACCCAATCATCCTTATGGGGAGAAGTCTCATATGGGGGCCGATTTTCACTTTCAGCACAAGTGATAACCAGGCGGTTGTGGATTTGCCACCCATTATACTGCCCGCCTGATTTTCAGTTCCACTGATCTGTAACTGCCAGTTTACCACCCGTGCTGAAAGTGAAAATTACCCTCAGCGACATGGTGGTGGTGGGGGCGGTGATTTACAGCTCAATGCCTATGCCAAGATATATCTTGGGCAATCTCCCTCAGCTAGTCAGCTATTCTTGCATCACTGTACCACAGCTTATATGGAGGTGGTCTCATGGAGTTCTATTAGGCATTACAAATCCTCGTGTATAAACGTTAAAGTACGGTCATCAGTCCAAGTTTAGTATTATCAGTAAGAGTGATGTGAAATGCCGCATCTTTTGTTCTTTTTGTACCCGAGAAGGGAGTGAGTTAAAAGTTCTATAAAAATAGTGCAAGCTTTTGTACTGTACTTTGCTACTTCCAAGCTCTTACTTTTAATAAGCTTGTTCCATAGTTTGGAACCTAAATTTCAGTCAGATAGCGTGTTTATTCTTCCACTATCCAAAGTCAAGGAGATCATGGGACAGCATGTGTCATATTCAGAAATCTAAACATCATAACAAGAGTTTATGTTCGACCACTGAACAAAACTACAATACCAGATATTGTGCGCATGAGATTTGGTTTGTAGGGAGCGAGGGCTCCATTACGGGAGTGGTCTTAATTTGAGCACGAGAGATATCTGGTGAAAGCCTGAAGATTTAGAAACAACATCTGGCGTCTTGATAGCTACAGAGTAAATTTGGATCAGATCTGAATCAGGAAGGATTTAAATTAGGCACAAAGAACATCAAGTTCGAAAGCGTCTGTTATTCAGTCTCAGCTGTACAATAATATTGGCCTGAATGGATGTGTTGAATCAGAACTGGCATAAAAAAACCAATCCCAGTAACTGTTTACACCTCAATACCAATTCAGATGTATGCCAGCAAACAAATCCCACATTACACACACCAAATCCCCTTGCTGTATTGTGCACTAAAGCCATCCCGTTTAATTCCCTGTCAGCTGCTGTCTTGCAATAAAAACAAATGCCTATATGAACCTATTCAATCGGTGTGCACATGCAATCTCTCCACCCACCCCCCCTCTCCACCCAAACACTCCAAAAAATATAGTGTGTGCAGCTTCCCTATTATGACCATGCAGTGTAATAGGGGAAGCTCCACAAACCATCCATGTGAATTTGATACGAAGAGTTCAGATTACATTGTAGGATCTCAGTATAACCAGAGAGCAAAGCTCTTATCTGCTAAGAAATTTACAAGAGAGCTTCTGAAACACGAGCAACGGTTGATGTAATAACGACGCCTTAAATCATTCAACACATTAACTAAAGTGCAGCACAGCCTGCAATGAACACTTCTTTGATTCTAAGGTTTATACTGCAGAAAAGATTGTTAGGACATTAACCTTTGATTAAAAGTACTAAAGAAGTCTAACTTAACCTTTCATTACAGCAATTGCTCGACACTCATCATTATCCTGTTTATCAATGCTTTTTGTCAGCAGTATAAAGAGTAAAGAATAGTTATGCAGTGTGTATAGGAATCAAATTGGTAGTTAAAGGATGGGTAGTCTGGAGTTTCAATAGTTGCTTAATTTGTTGCTATGTGTAATTTAGTGAATCTGCTTGCTGCTTAATGAAATCTTGGTTACTTAGGTTGGGATTGTGAAGGATTCTTCTTGATGCAGCATTTATGCTGGTATCTATCTACATTGATCCTCCATAACAAATGTACTTCACTTTCTACATTCATCCGTAAGAGGGATTGATTAGAAACTCATTTACAATAGATTTGGATCATTTATGTACATAGTACCTTTTAAATATTGGTAACTATGGTGAAAATTATATTAATATAGTGTGCATGTATTGTCCTTGTGTGCTATGTACATTCTTGCTATCCAAATTCCCATTTTAAAAAATTGCATCCACATACATTAACAATTTAAATAAAATGCATTTTAAGAAAGAAAAAGTGAACGTATGATATATGACAGGAGATATATCCTTTATGAAAAAACATAAACCATTGAGTGCTGCCTATGGCTATGTTATGACTAACTAATTATGTAAATCACCATTTCCATCTGTGTTCTCCTTATATTGTGCAATTATTTTTTTCTAAACTTTATAGCTAACACATTAACTTTTTAAATGAAGCTTTTAGCTGTCTACATTGGGGCTTATTATTCCACATATAGTTAGAGACTGCGGAGTGCCACACTTTGTGACGCCATGTAGTCCTGTGCATTTTAGAAGTTACTGTATTGTTAGTTTGATGGTCAGTGTCAGTTTAGCTCAGTTGGTAGCACTCTCACTTCTTGAGTCAGAAGGTTATTGGTTCAAGTCCCTCTCCAGGACTTGAGCACATAATCTAGGCTGTTCTTTCAGTGCAGTAATGAGGGAGTGCTGCACTATTGGTGGTGCCATCTTGCAATCCAAACTGAGGGCCTGTCCATCTATTCAGGTGGTGTAAAAGATCCCATGGAACTTTTCCGAACATGTCCTGGCCAATATTCATCTCTCAACCAACACCATCAAAAACAGATTATACTGGCCAGTCACCTCATTGGTACCTGGCTGTACAGCAACAACAGTAATTCATTGGCTGTGAAACACTTTGGGATTTCCTAAGGACATGAAATGTTCTATTTAAATGCAAGTCTTTCTTACATACTTGCAATTGTTTGAAACTTTCCTGCCAGTAACTCCATGACGAGCTATTAAAATACATAGTTATTGAACTAAACCCAGAAATTCCAACTTGCATCCATAAGAGAATTTTCAAGGCAGTTGACAAAATTGTGAGGTGAAAGTTGCTTCATAAAAACAAGAGGTATGGCAATCCAAACTGTAATTAAATTACCCTTGTGGGATATAAAGAACACTTGATTGGTTAACCAATAAAACACTAATCACTGCATTCCAAAGAGTCACTAATTGTGTGAAACTCAGAGATGCTGAACAGATTTTCTTTTTAAGTCACTGAATGTTGAATTTATTGCATTAGCATATATGTCAACCAGCCGTGTTTCACGTACAGTTTTTGGAGCAATCAATATACACTCGCTGTGTTTGTGGACAAAAATCGGAGTTGATCCTGGCTCTGCCCCTCAGCACTGCTTCCAACACCTCCTTTTAGCAGTGCTTCTGGCATTTACCTCCTGTTGCTGCTTCAAGTAATTGAACACCGCCGTATAGTGTAGGTGGGAATTCTCGCAAGATTAGGAATCCCCTCCCGCAGCATGCAGTGGCATTCAATTCCCAGGAGTAGCAGGTGATAGGTGTTGGGTGTGGCACTGGCTGGAAGGTGGAGAAAAGACCAACAATGCCGGCATGAACTGGGGTGGGGGAAGAGATGAATTCTAGCATGAACTGGGGTTAGGGAAAAAATTTCCAGCGTGAACTGGGAGGAGGCGTGAAGAAGAAAAGGGTGGGGGGGGGTCAAAGGTTGGTTGAAAGAATGCCAGCTTGAATTGGGGGAGGAAGGGGAGAGAGAAATGCCAGCATGAACAGGAGAGAAGAGTGCCAACTTGACAAAAGGGGGAAGAAGAGTGTCAGTATAAACTGATTTGTGAGAAGGGAGAATAAGCGTGCCTCTATTAATAAGGGAAAGGGGATGAAAACTGTTTTTACATCACTGTGACAATTGTAGAAGTAATTTTAAAACAACTAGCAAGAGAGTCCCAATATATATCCACAATTTCTGCTGTAAAAGTGATGGAATGTTGGGTATACTTTATCTGCATCTTAAGTTATGACAAGTTTGTGCCCCACTACACCAAATAGAGGATGCCCTCATCATGAAGACGAGACTTTGTATTCACAAAGACCTTGGTGGCCACTCCTATGAATATTATTGTGGACAGATGGGTCTGCGATAGGTAGGCTGTCTCACTTTGCCAGTTTATAGCAGTTTAATGAAAAATAACAGTAGCTCATAACTGACATTTTAAGGAGTAAGTGATATGGTTACCTAGCTACCAGTAAGCAGCGGGACTATTGGTCCTAAAGGTCTTCTCCTGCTCCTAAGTATTTGTATATACTTTTAGGATTGTGCTATATGAGGTTGCTTGCGTATCAATTATCATAATTTTTAAGAGCCAGTGGCTGCTTGCAGGACGAAGTAACTGATCTCATGTACACCTACTAGTTTTGAGATCTGGCATGCTAGCAGTGCTGCATCATAAACAGATATCAAACCAAACTCTGTTTCACAGGCCTAGGTCCAGATGGGTCGCATTTCAAAATTACAGGAAATAAATACCACTCAGTAACAAGACTTTGCTTGGGAAAGTTGTCGTCAGCTTGCTGGAAGCATGAAAATTAAACTCAATCTCCTAAAAAGGTATCCCTAGGATTCCTGAACTTTTACACCTTCATAAATTACCACAGTGTCATACATGTGTACATAATTCAAATAAATGATCCAACAGGTTTTCGTCAATGTATGCTGTGAACGCTCAGTTAAGTTAAAAAAGCATACGGGATCCTTGGCTTTATAAATAGGGGCACAGAATACAAAAGCAAGGAAGTTATGCTAAACCTTTATAAAACACTGGTTAGGCCTCAGCTGGAGTATTGTGTCCAATTCTGGGCACCACACTTCAGGAAGGATATCGAGGCCTTGGAGAGGGTGCTGAGAGATTTACTAGAATGGTACCAGGGATGAGGGACTTCAGTTACATGGAGAGACTAGAGAAACTAGGATTGTTCTCCATAGAGCAGAGAAGGTTAAGGGGAGATTTAATAGAGGCGTTCAAAATCATTAAGGGTTTTGATAGAGTAAATAAGGAGAAACTGTTTCCACTGACAGAAGAGCCAAAGGTGAGATGAGGAGAATTTTTTTATCGTGATCTGGAATGCACTGCCTGAAAGGGTGGTGAAAGCAGATTCAATGGTAACTTTCAAAAAGAAATTGGATAAATACTTGAAGGGGAGAAAATTGCAGGGCTATGAACAGGGGAGTGGGACTAAGTGGCTAGCTCTTTCAAAGAGCTAGCACAAGCACAATGTGCTGAATGACCTTGATCTATGTTGTAAGATTCTATGATTCTAAGTACTTTGAAGACTTGTTCATTTACTCAGTAGAGACTAAATTCATTTTGGGACAATCCCATCTTAATGGAATTTCCCCAAAAGGACAGAATTTCCCCAGTACCTTTACAGTTCATGCACCAGAAATAATTAATTTTTCTGGACAATGCATGTCCTGATGTGAATATTTTCAGATTATCTGTTGAAATCCATCAGGAAAGTTGCATCAGGCATTTATACCATACTAGAAAAATCTTAATTTATGACCAGACAACAGTGAAGAAATGGAGTTTTAGCCTGAAATCCAATTGGGATAACCACCCATTGTTTATGTGATTAGTCCCTGGGATTCTACCTTATACTCACAAATTTGAATCATTGACACTGGTATAAACAGGGCATAAGAGTTTGGATAAAGAATTAACATTATGCCTGTCCTTGATTGTATCATTTTTAGAAAATGACACCCATTTCTAGAACAGATTGTGCAAAGAAAGAAACAGATTGTTCTCATTGGAACTTGCCTATCTGAGACACAGCTGAAATCATGTCCGACTCACAAGTAATCTTAGAAGGCTAAACTGTTGAATTAGCTAGTCACAAACAAGCTGACTTTGAAATTTTGAAATCAGCTGAGATCCGGTTCTTAATGTGCAGTCAACGACGACAGACTTCTTCCAAACTACAGTGAACAGGTACAAAGGAAACCAGCTTTTCTTTGTTGTTTCATTTTCCTCAAAATGTGCTGTTGTCTGTCTCATACTCGACATTCACAAGTATTGATGTGATGTTGCTGCTGCTCACGCACAGTATCATTTTCCAATGCTTTGTTCAGGTTGACTAGGACAACCAACTTCAACTAATGAAATCTCAGGAATGGAACCAGAAGCTTCCCAAATTCTGGCATCAGAATCCAGTATAAACAAGGTACAACCTTTCATAAAAATTGTTAAAAGGGTTATATGTAATTGATACAATTGAATTTAGTGAGTCAATATCTCGTTTATCAAGAAATTTCATATTTGGATCAGGAATCCCAAATAAACACAGTCGTCAACTTGTAAACCACATCCCAATGGGAAAAAACAGAAACACTGAACAAAAACAACTTGTAAAATGTACAACTGCTTCTAAGTGAAATGTAGCAGTTGTTTACTGTGTAGAACATTAAAAAGTGGAATGGAAAAATATGGGAAGAGTTGTGGCTCATTGTAATTCAATGCTTACATCAGGTACCTATGTGGAATCAACAGGACTTAATGCTGCTCCCTGAACAGGAGACAAATGAACCTATCCACTATGTTGCTCCTCGGTTGACTTATCAAGCTGCTTAAGTGGTGCGTGAAGGGATTTGCTCTCCAAACAGTTTTTCCTTCCTTCCCCTCAGGTGATACAGCAGAGATCAACAAATTCAGTTCTTAGGGTAAAGTGGAGTGTAAATGTCAGAAAGGCTGCAGCTGAAATCTGAATTTCCCAGTTAAAAGTCCAAGACTATTATGTAGGATTGTAGTTACCATCTAGATTTTTTTTAAAAACTCAGTGTGCTTCATGTATGCTCTGTAGCCTAAGAAAGTTATGTTTCACAGAATTTGAAATCCTTTTCTGTGGTATTGTGATAAATTGTTACCAGAAGTGACACAGACATTAAGTGGAGGAAAGATGTCATAAAAAATCTGGGATAGATTATACTAATGGAGCTGAGTTTTCCATTCTGTAAGGCAAATTTCATTTGCAGTTTGATCACATAATGCCAGATACATCTCACTCGCTGTAACTAACAGAATATATATTCTCTTGGCTCATCACAGATGAATATCTTGAGGTTTATGTTAGCAGAAGTGCTGAAAGTTGTAAGAGTTTAATTTTTTCCTTTTTGCCCCATGGAGAGTTGCTTACAATACACACGTTGAATTCTTCTACTAAGCAGTCTTATTTGTGAGGACTATTTCTGTTAAGTACAATGCGTGAAACATTATTGAAAATAAAACCAAAGCTTAAAAAAAGTTCCCCACCCCCTTATGGCTCTGTGAGTAAACACACAGTTTAGTGTGGTGCTGTTATATAGACCAGTGGGTAAACACACAGCTTAGTGTTATAAATTGGATAGCTAGGTGGTGAAGGATAGAATACTAGAGCCTGGTCGTCAGTTGTTTCCAAGCCTTTATTCACACAGCTCAACATTACACACCTTCCTATAAATGGATACAAGTGTGTCCCCAATTGATACCCCCACCTGAATACAATTAACACTAATTGAAATAAATCACAGATACAATTAACATTAATGTGGTGCTGTTATACAGACCAGTGGGTAAATACACAGCTAACGTGGTGCTGTTATACAGACCAGTGGGTAAACACAGAGCTTAGTGCGGTGCTGTTATACAGGCCAGTGGGTAAACACAGAGCTTAGTGCGGTGCTGTTATACAGGCCAGTGGGTAAACACAGAGCTTAGTGCGGTGCTGTTATACAGACCAGTGGGTAAACACAGAGCTTAGTGCGGTGCTGTTATACAGGCCAGTGGGTAAACACAGAGCTTAGCGCGGTGCTGTTATACAGACCAGTGGGTAAACACACAGCTTAGTGCGGTGCTGTTATACAGGCCAGTGGGTAAACACACAGCTTAGTGCGGTGCTGTTATACAGGCCAGTGGGTAAACACACAGCTTAGTGTGGTGCTGATAGGTGAAGGTGACTGGTATTTAAACAAGTACTCTTATTTAATTAAATACATGTATATTCAAAACTGGATAACCCAAGCCCAAAGTCTAAAATGTTATTTTGAAGTACTGCTAGAAGGGAGGATACCCTTAAAAAGTTTCACCTGTGGTGACTATACTACATGCAAAGTCAGAAAAATAGACAAGTTCACTGAATCACTGTGACTAATAAACACAGATTTAAATACTATGAGATTCTTTCCCCCAGTTTCCATGCAGCACACCACATAAAGCAACCAAGTGACCAGTTGCCAAGCTTCAGTGAGTGCATGCTACCCTGGTGGCTCAGCAAGTTTATCCATCGAGTAGCTGAGCCATACAGATCAGGAAAATCCCAGAAACAAAAGACAGAAAATGCTGCAAATACACAGCAGGGCAATCAATGCGTGTAGAGAGAAAAGACAAGTCGATACTCCAACTACAGAGAGGGAGTTAAAGGGATCAATGACCTGCAATCTGTTTAAAAGAAAGCAGGAGATTGTTACAGGATATAAAAAGATCTCAGTCAGAAAGACATTAAGCAAACAAAAGAATGTGCAAATTGCTGAAAGAGAGAGAAGCCCACTTTAAAGAATAAGGCATGAAAATGGAGGGGGAAAAAACTGCAGACCAGATCTGAACTGAAATGCTGGAAACGCAGTGGAGAGAAGAAGAGAAAAACATAAAAGGCCAACATCAAGGATGCAGATGCTCCACCCCTTGGTACAAAGGGTCTACAGCCACAACACCAACATATCTCCTGTGACTTCTGGGACACCAACAGGTCCGCCACCCATTATGAGTGTCCCTTGTAGTAAAGAAAATGGAGGAATACAGCTAAAGTCATGTTCAGACCACAAAGCTGCAGCGTATCCAAGAGAAAGAGGAGATGTTGTACCTAAAGTTTGCGTTGAGCTTGGTTGGAACAGGGCAAAGTCAGAGAGGCCAGAGTAGGAATGGCAGTGGCAGTTAAAGCAGGGAGGTAGGGGGTCATACTTGCAGATAGAATGGAGATGTTTTGAAAAGGTGTTGCATGCTCTGCCTTTGGTCTCTCCATTGTAGGAGAGACTACACAACGAGCAGAGAATATTGTACACTAGATTGGAGGAAATACATGTAAATTGCCCTGGAAGAAGATGTGCAAGGAAGTGAATGAACAGGTACTGCACCTGATGAGGTTTCATGTGTAAGTGGCAGGGGAAGGGCAGCTGGAAGCTGGTGTGGTGGAAGAGTGAACAAGGGTATTGCAGAGGGAATAGTCTATCTGGAAAGTGGAGTAGAAAAAAAAAAAGGTTCTGCATCTATCCAGTGACTTCTACTCAAAGTGCACGTGTGAGACCTTTGGGCGAGGATAGGACTGGACCAGGCTGTCGTGCCCTGCTGTGGTCAAATAGCCAATTGACACTCACTGCCAAGATCCACAGACGAATAACTGCCACTTGGGTGAGGTACCAGAGTGTGCCCAACACCCATGAAACTGTACCGCGGCAAGGAGGCAACATCTTCAGGTTAGAAAACTGGTAGACCAAAAAAAGGCACTTTGCCCTAACTGCATGATGTGGTGACTTGTCCTCTGATTTGCCCTCCCTTCCTTAATGTTGGTAACTAAATTTGCAGGGTTTTCAAGCTGAATGCTCAGCACTCCAGCGCTGCAGCTAAATCTACTTCTCTACACTATTTTTAATCTCAATATATTAAAAACAGATGTATTAGAAATTAATGCTACGCTTGGCTGCAGACAAGGCAATTTGAACGCATTAACTCGAATACATATTGTGGCAAAAATAATTATCCAAATTATGGATGAAACATAAATATAGGATACCATGGATCTCAATAAACATTACCACAAATGGGAGTGGCTGGGTAACTCATGAGTGACAAAGCTACAAATTGGTTATGATTGTTTCACAATGTATCCTCTACAACACTTTCAGTAGGTTTTCAATTTTAATGATTTTTTTTGTACTAAAATTACAAAAATAATCAAAGTTGACTTATGCTTTATCATTGTAATTTTCACAGATGAATCACCACACAAGTGTTAAAGATTATTATGCAAATTCTAACTATGACTGGTTGGGTAAACTACTAATCCTAACTTGGTATAACAACATTAATGATCTGCCCATTGCCCAGTAGGTATGGGTCATTAAATGGTACTGCCTCAAAACACAAGCAGAGATGCAGGTCTACGAATTGATGCTGATTCATACAACAAAATAGGTTAAGACAGCTGTCACTGTCCAATGCAAAAAAAGATTTACAAGTATGATACCAGGACTGAGAGGTTATAACTATCAAGAAAGACTGAACAGACTGGGGCTTTTTTCTCTAAAAAGGCTGAGGGGTGACCTAACAGAGGTCTTTAAAATTATGAAACTGGTTTGATAGCGAAGATGTAGAGGCGATGTTGCCACCTATGGCGGTGTCCAAAACTAGGGGTCATAAATATAAGATAGTCACTAATAAATCCAATAAGAAATTCAGGAGAAACTTCTTTACCCAGTGAGTGATTAGAATGTGGAGCTCACTACCACAAGGAGTAGTTGAGGTGAATAGCATAGGTGCATTTAAGGGGAAAACAGATCAACACATATCAACACATGAGGGAGAAAGGAATAGAGAGTTATGCTGATAGGGTTAGATGAAGGGGGGTGGGAGTAGGCTCTTGTGGAGCATAGACATCGGCACGGACTAGTTGGGCCGAATGTTTCTATGCTGTAAATTCTGTGTAATAATTCTATGTAATCTGTTAAGTATGCCGGGATCAAGCAACAGTGTGAAAACATCCCTTGGGCGACCTATAATTTTTTTTCTTCTTAAAAATATTCTTCTGTCCCTAAACATCTCTTTTTAAGTCCCACTCAACACTTCATTCCCCAGATCAAAGGGCAACCAAGCAACTTGCCAATGTGACTATAACTGGCTACTTCCTCAATATGGAGTGCACACACCCCACTTACCCAAGTCCAGATATCTTAGGTACAAGTTGGCAAAGGCAAGGCTCAGGGACCCCAAAGTATGTATGAGGTACTGCTAGAGTTTAACCAGCTGGATCATCCCACCAGTTAGGGCTTTGCCTTGTAGGGTTACGTGAAGCAGGATGGGAAAAGTACCAATCCCATGGTAATAGACCTACCCTTACAGGTTACACTGATGAAGCAAGCTGGCTAGTCAATCATTAAGAGGGCCCAGGTGTACTGCTGATTGGGTTGAAGTATTGGATAACTGAGTCTGCTTTATAGGATTGACTTGGTTTTGAACTTCCATCACCAAATGTATCATCTTGAGCTACCTCAACTCCTGAGAAAGAATGGGTTACAGTAATGACGACTGTTTCACCACAATGGGGACCGAGGGAAGAGGAAGAAGAAAGTGTAGGTGGTGTATTTGGGGCTTAGAAGGAAGTTTAGAGGAATGAATCATGCCTCCCTTCCCCTGCAAGTGGCCCATGGTCCCCCAACAACTTATGGCAAATGTAATGGATGGATCAATATTAAAACTATTCACTGTACATTGCAGTATAGATTAATACAGCATGACACTCTGAACAGTACAAAATGCATCCAAATGATAAATCAAACATTTAACAATAGGCAAGTTTTATGTAGGTTTTAATTTATCAAATGATGAAAAAATAAATGGCAAAATTGCCTGATCACCCCTCCACCATGAGATGAAAACAGACTGCTACAGGCCTCCACCCGCTGAATGGGAAAAAAAACCCGCCAGCATCCAAGACAATATTAGCACTTGGCCCCCCCCAGCTCATTCCTCTCCTGTCTTTGCCTCTTCTTCCTCCTCCTCCTCCTCCTCCTCCTCTCCCCAACATACTTCTCCCTCTCTAGCCTTTGTCTTCTCGTTCCCTCCCTTTCCAATCTCCCTCCCGGCAACATTAGTCCTTTCCCCCCACCCCCACTGAGGAAAATGTTGACCCCATTTCTCTCTTCCTTCTCTCCCTTCCTTTCTCTCTCTCCTCTCCTCATACCTTCCTTCTCTCCTTCCTTTCCTCCTCTTTCTAAAATTCCTAGAACACTAGTACCAATTCTGGGACAAGAATAGCCTGTTGCAGAAGAGACAGGTGTCGCCAGAATAGGGCTAGGGCCAATATCCTAACTGGGAGAGTAATTAGTGCCTTTGGGGAAGGTTTAAATTAATATGGCAAGGGGAGGGACAAAAACCAAGATGAATCAGCAGAAAGAAAAGAAAAATTAGATAAAAAGGATGTAAATAAACTTTTGAAAAAAGGCAGATAAATGGGACTAAATAGATGGTTCATTCAGCGAGCTGACACAGCCATTGGCCCAAATGGCCTTTTTTTTTTCTCATTTAAGATAAAGTTAATAATGGAGAATGGTAATTTCTTTTTGGAGAGAGGAGCTAAAAGTGGGCCAAATGGTTGCTTTCATCTGCATTTATCTTCTGATTTTAGATCCTGTCCAGGAATTCCACTGGCGCTTTTGATGCCTGTTATACAAATCTGGAACTCTGCTTTGAATATGTTGGTGACTTATCTTTCATCATCTTGAACACCTCCAAAGCCAGTCAGGATTTGGCACTGTGCACTTACCGTCATAGGGCATCCCCAAAAAGCCTTGACAGAATACATATGAAAACAGAATTGGACAGACATGGGTTTCATAGAAAGTTGAAAAGGGGAAAAGAGGTGCTGGGCATTAATGAATGTCGATAGATGGTTGGAGCCTTCCAAGGCATGGAGTGGTAGCTGCTGGTTAGACTTGTGAGAGACATTAAGAAACAACGTCTTGAAGAATTGAAAGGATCAAGACTGGCCTATTGATGGGAATGGAGAAGAACAAGATGTTGTGATTTTTCCACAGCACTACAAGAGGAGTTGGAGGCTTTGAGCTCTGAGGGCATTTGATGTGAAAGAAGTTGATGAATTTAGATTGAAATCATCAGCAAGAGTGTGGATAAGGTTGGATGATGACTGATGATCAGTGATGTGATGAAGGAAGACCGAGAGGAGGGACCTGTATGAATCAGTGCGTTTGTGGATAAGGAGTCAGAGGATCAGCCATCAAATACAGCACAAATAGAGCAAAGTGAGAGGAAACTAGATAGCCAGTAACATAGTTTCGGTGAAAAGTCATGGTGGTGGTAAATGCATTGTACCAGACCCTGTCAACAACTTTGGAAATGTTCAAGGCAATGACAGATGATTCACCCAAGTCTTCAATAGCAGACTTCCAGAGGTGTATAACATAGGAAACTAGACTACAAGTGGGATGGCCATGCCAAAAACTATAGTGGCCCAGAATTTTCAAGCTGATGGATAATTTGAGAGTTAACTGCATGTTCGCAATGCGACTCTAAGTGCAAGTATCATATTAGAATGCACAAGATGCTGGACTCCTGAGAACCATATTATAATTGAGAAGGAGTGAATTCTATATAAAACAAGACAACTGTATCCAAATGCATTGTATGCAAACTTATATGTACAAGGTCACTGTTGTAATTGATACTTTATCCATGTGCACTATGTAGCATTTTCTTTAGTACCGGTAACATGTTTTCCTTCTTTGTAGCAAACTCATGATGTTGTTCTATCAGCTGAGTCCAGTTCAGCCAAACCCATTAACTGCAAGCGCTATTTTAAGCACAGCCTGCAGCTGTCATCACTTTCAGAGCAAGGTGACAGGTCACATCTAGCCACTCATGTCACCTGACATCACTGCATGTTGAGTACCCGCCCCTCCCAATTCTGAGTTGCTTCATACAGCTATTTCACCACAGTTCCTTTGAAAATATTCCCACCAAGGAACATACTATTCTTAATCTATGTTTTGACGTATCCTGTAGCAACAAGCTAGGCATTGGTTATCAGAAAAATACCTTCTGAAATTCAGAGATGCAATAACTGTCATGGTTTTGTGTTTATATCAATCAAGAATATCAGTGTACAGACAAGATAATTGATCATAGAGAAGTAAACTTTAAAGAAAGACATATTTCATTGGACCTTGATTTCCCCTTCCCATTTTAGACTTCTTCCTACAATCCCTCAGGTGATAATTAGAATGCTATAGGCATCTGCTAATGCCACTCTGTAATCAGCCACAAGGACATGGCACACATGACTCGGTGAGTTATACTCCAATCTCCCCTCCTTTTCATAAGAGAGTGGGGGGGCGGGTGGAGTTAATTGCAAATTGCTTGGACAGAACATACACAAAACTGAGAGTTTAGGGAATTGTGAATCCACATCCTGTCTTTCCATGGACAAATGTTACGCCATTTGGTATATCTTCTAAAAAAAAAGTGAGCATCACTTATTTCCTCGAAAATTATTCCATCAGGCTTTTCTAACAAGGGATACCAGGATGTCAGAAACCAATTTAATTTGCCAGTTAAAGAAAGAATAAGACACTCACATTCATTTGCTGAGTTTTCAGCATTTGTAACTCTTCCTTATCATCATCAAAATTCACAAAACAATAAGAAAGACCCATGACGAAATTAAAGAATGGATGTTATTATATGGCATCGTTGCAATACTTGAAAATGAAGCCCCTTTAAGAAATCAGGTGCAATCTTTGAAAAAAAGTGCATTTTGTGCTGATCGAGGTGCGGATGTCAGATCAAGTACTCACAAGCCAAGTTTAGCATGTGTTATCTTGGGTAAACCATCCTCTTTGCACCATATCCAATAATTTGCCTTTATCTTAATGTCAGAGCAGAGCTCCCCATTTGTATCAGTAGAACATTCTCATTTTCCACATCAGTCATCCTAAATGAGACTGACTATTTGTTCCCATTTATATCCCACGAACTGCAACTTACTGTGGGCATGGGTGATGGTGCTCACACATATTTCACTTAGAATACTTATAACGTCAGAGAGAGACAACTTTCATTCCAAGAGTCTGGACTAGATTTGAACACAGGGGTCCCAGAGGTAAAAGAACGATCTCCCAGCCCATCCTTTTGGTCAACAATTTCTACCATAACCAGGATTTCATCTAATCAGGAATGAATAATCACACGCTCATTTCATAGTTTTTACTTAAAAACCTTTTATTTCCCAACGGGAAATTGGGAAGGTGCAAAACAGAGGGAAAACTGACAGATACGTTGTCATGAGTAAGTAGTCAGAAGGAATGTGAAAAGCTGCTGATGGCCTGAAAGTTTAAGTGAGAGGACGTTTCTGGCAAGCAACAAATGGGAGGAGCATTTTTCAAAAAAATTGCATTTATCTGCTTAAAAAGTTGCTCTTAAATGGATCCAAATTCAGTCAAAAATACATTAAAGTTGTGTAAAACTTGACTCAAAATGCCAACTACAACATCTGTACTACAACATCCCAATCTATATAAATTTAGCAGCTGTGCAGACTTTTTCCATAAAGTTATACACACATTCCCATTTTTAATTACAGTTGAATATTTGGTCACAGTATAGTAGGTTTAAACGCAGAAAAACAGACAAAACTCACCATCTTTGATGATGACCTTCATAATGCGAATAGATCCATTGCGAGCCTTTGCAAAGAAGTCCTTCAATTCCCTGGTAGCTAGGAGAATCAGAAACATGTTGATTAAACAAAACCCCACAAATTTCTCTTCCCGGCAAAATTTGACAACCAATTTAAGCTATAGAGAGACTATTTTGCTGCGTCAGTCTGCGTTGTAGAAACTGTGAAGTGCACAGTAAAGCACGGATATTCTGTAAGACTCCAGTATTAAATGCTGTGTGTGCATGTGATTAGGAGAACCTGATACCACCATGGGTGAACATAATCCCCAAATTTAGCTGGGGATGGCAAGGCTAATTGCTCATAGGCAGAGCTCAAGTGATAGTTTATGATATATATATATATTTACCTAGCTGTACTGTGTGCAGCTCTATCAGGCTTATGTTTTTCCTTTATTCTACTTAATAAAGACACAACAAACACACTTCTTGTTTTGTATCAACAGCAACAACTTGGATTTATATAGCACTTTTAATGTAGGAAAACAACCCAGGGAGCTTCACAGAAGGGTAATGAGACATAAATCAACACCGAGCGAAAGAGGGAGATTAGGAGGGGTGACTAAAAGCTTATTTAAGGGGGTGGGCTTTACGGTAGGTCTTAAAGAAGGAGAGGGAGGTGGAGAGACAGCGAGGGAATTCCAGAGCTTAGCGCCTAGATGGCTGAAGGCATGGCCGCCAACTGTTGGGCAAAGGGATTTCGGGATGCACAAGAGGACAGAGTTAGAGGAACGCAGAGTTCTCAGAGGGGTGTAGGGCTCGAGACAGTTACAGAGACAGGAAGGGACAAGGCCATAAAGGGATTTGAATACAAGGATGAGAATTTCAATTTTGAGGTGTTGGGAGAGTGCGAGCCAATGTAGGTCAGCGAGCACAAGGGTGATGAGTGAGTGGGACTTGGTGTGGGATAGGATACGGGCAGCAGAGTTTTAGGTGAGATCAAGTTTATGGAGGTTGGAGGATGGGTTGCCAGCACAGTGCATCACAGAGTTTAATTTGCCTTTAGCAAACAGGAATGTTATCATGCAACATTGATTGGCAATTTATTTTCCCTCTTCCCAAGCTGTCACAGTTGTTTTGAAAGAGCAATTTCCAGTGATTGAAACGTGGCTTTGGAATCAGAGATCAAAATAAGCATCTATCTCCCTATCTAACATGGATAAAAAAACCCAGAAGAAGCACAAGTAGACAGATGTCCATTTAAAACAACATAACCTTTTGTCATAATGAAATATTTAAGATTTTAAGATTCTTTTACCATGACAGATTTTAAACATGAATAAATGTCTAAAATCCTTGGGTATTGTTAACTGTTTCTGCTTTTATTTAATTGAATATATATATCTGAGAGCCAAATTTGGTATCTTAAAAGTGTAATAGAAAAAGAAACAGAAGGCACCCCATATCACCATTGTGCACTAATACCAAGAGTTCTAGACTGGCATTGAATTTTAATCAGGAACAAGGTACAGAATCGATTTCCTTTATTACAGTTTAAAATATGAGTAAAAACATCAACTTTTTGGGGGGGGGGGCAAGGGGGCGACAGCTTATGTATCTTATTTTGATTTACTTCTTCATCTATATGCGGCCAGTCGGCGACATCAACTGAAGACAGGGGTCAGTTTCCACATGTGCGCCAATGACACCCAATTCTACCTCTCCACCATGTGTCTCAACCTTTTACTGCCTCTGTGTTGTCAGTCTGCTTGCCAAACATCCAGTCCTGAATAAACCACAATTTTCTCCAGTTAAATATTGGGAAGGCTGAAGTATCTTCTTCGGCCCCCGTCACAAACTCCGTACCCTTGCCTGATTGGGGACTGAATATGTATATATTTTAGATTTCACCTTGTCCAGAACAGTAGAACCAGAGAACATGGCCTGCACGTGAAGGGAGGTAAATACAAAACTAATCTGTGGATCATTATTTCAGTTAGCGAGTGGTAAATCTATGGAACAAGTGCCCTAGGGAGATGGTGAAAGCAGACAGTATTGATTGATTCAAATGCAAATTAGATCGATTTCTTTCAGAAAATTATATTTTGAGATACAGCATACGAGTAATTTAAGACATGATATATGGTTCTCTCAGCAACCTAGGATGCATCCCATCCGGACTACTTTAAGTACAGCTAGCCTTTCTAATCAATTCAATTTTTAGCCCATCCAGTATCTCAACTATATCTTCCATTACTGAGACTCTGGCAACATCTTCTTTCTTGGTAAAGACAGATGCAAAGTACTCATTTAATACCTTGGCCATGCCCTCTGCCTTCATGAGTAGATCTCCTTTATGTCCCTAATTGGCCCCACCCCTCTTACTACCCGTTTACTGTTTATAGGCAGCTGCGTTAATATTTTGTGCGCTTTTAACCCTGGGACACAACTGGACTGATCTGAATTGAACAGTAAGGGATACACGGAGATGATCCGCCAATTCTGGGGCTGTAAGGGATCTGGATAGACACAATACAGATTATTTCACTGATACATAAAGCTTGCCCGAGAATAGAAAACACAGAGCAAGCTCCTTCTCTGTAAGCATTTTTCAGATGCTTCCAAAGCCTCTACATTAATCTGATTTAGCCACTAGCAAGTCTGAGATATGTAGAGCAAAACACTCATACAATAGGAATCCGATTAACTCATTTACCCCTAATACTGTCAACAACCTTTGCTTTTGTGTTCATGAACTCGTAAGGATGTTGATGTATCATCAAAATTCTGAGTTTTAAAATTTCACCAGTCTGGAGTTCAAATTTTACTTCTTGGGAGAGGGAGGAAGCAGTTAGGACCAGCATTAAATGCAAATACGCAGTTCTCGCTGCTACTCGGATCTGCCTCAGACAAATGAGGAATGGTCTGTTAATGTCTATTGCAAGAAAAATGACAAACTAAAATCAAATATCTAATATCAATCTCTATTAGTAATACATTACAAGGCTACCACTTGTAGTGAGATAGTCATTACCTTGCATATTAACTTCATACCACTCGAATGCAGTCGACTCCAGATACAAGTGACACATGCTATATATCCATTTCATACAATTACAATGTACCAAGTCATTCATATACTGTTCAATAACATAGAATTCATTATCAAACATAAAATGTTCACAGTTTTCTGACTGAGCACATCAAATACGCTCAGCTCACTGAACAATTTCACCAATAGGTAACAGTGCATACCAGAAGTATCATCACTGCTATGGAATACCTGTATTATTGCGCAAGGTTTTCTATTTTTCTTTATTATTTAGATTGAACTGCTGAATGATCAGTGGGGGCTGTGTGGTACATACAAGGCTTTGAAAATTACCTCTGCAGCCTAAGAGTTAAAAAGCCTGCAATAACCACTAAACAGTTTATGGTAAAAACAAGCTAAAGGTAATTTTTTCTGTCAATTGTTCCAAATTGGGTTGGCCAAATTGGCCAAGCTTCTAAAAAAAAAAGGCTTGATGTTAATAGGTTCAACAAACACAGCACTCATAGTCTGAGCTTTCATACCACCCATTTTGAATTTCTGAGATCAATTTTCTTTAAGCCTCTTAATTCCACCTTCCCCCAGGTTTAATTCTTCTACCTGGCCTCTGACCTGGTCGAGAACTAGAGTACACAGATTTAAGATAATTGGGAAAAGAATCGGGGGGAGATGATGAGGAGAATTTTTTTTTTTAAACGCAGTGAGTTGCTATGATCTGGGAGGAACTGCCCGAAAGGTTGGTGAAAACAGATTCAATAGTAACCTTCAAAAGGGAATTGGATATATACTTGAAAAACAAAACATTTGCTGGGCTACGGGGAAAGAGCAGGGGAGTGGGACTAATTGGGTAGCTCTTTCAAAGAGCCAGCACAGGCACAATGGGCTTGGATCACTTTTGTTGTTACTGCAGGGTACGGTAGCATATTGGTTATGTTACTGGACTAGTAATCCAGAGGCCTGGACTAATAATTCGGAGTCATGAGTCATGGCAGCTGGGGAATTTAAATTCAATTAATTAAATAAAATCTGGAATTAAGAAAAAACTAGTATCAGAAATGGTGGTCATGAAACTACCGCATTGTCGTAAAAACCCATCTGGTTCACTAATGTCCTTTAGGGAAGGAAACCTGCCGTCCTTACCCGGTCTGGTCTATATGTGACTCCAGACCCACAGCAATGTGGTTGATTCTTAATTGCCCTCTGAAATGGCCTAGCAAGCCACTCAGTTGTACAATCTTGCTACGAAAAGTCATAATAAGAATAAAACTGGACGGACCACCCGGCATTGGACCACTAGGCACCGGACACGACAAAGGCAAACCAAGCCCAGTCAACCCTGCAAAGTCTATGGGCCCCGACAACATCCCGGCTGTAGTGCTGAAGACTTGTGCTCCAGAACTAGCCCCGCCTCTAGCCAAACTGTTCTAGTACAGCTGCAACACTGGCATCTACCTGACAACGTAGAAAATTGCCCAGATATGTCCTGTCCATAAAAAGTAGGACAAATCCAATCCGGCCAATTACTGCCCTATCAGTCTACTCTCAATCATCGGCAAAGCGATGGAAGGTGTCGTCGACAGTGCTATCAAGCGGCACTTACTCACCAATAACCTGCTCACCGATGCTCAGTTTGGGTTCCGCCAGGACCACTCGGCTCCAGACCTCATTACAACCTTGGTCCAAACATGGACAAAACAGCTGAATTCCAGAGGTGAAATGAGAGTGACTACCCTTGACAGAGTATGGCATGAAGGAGCCCTAGTAAAATTGAAGTCAATGGGAATCAGGGGGAAAACTCTACAGTGGCTGGAGTCATACTTAGCACAAAGGAAGATGGTAGTGGTTGTTGGAGGCCAATCATCTCAGTCCCAGGACATTGCTGCAGGAGTTTCTCAGGGCAGTGTCCTAGGCCCAACCATCTTCAGCTGCTTCATCAATGACCTTCCCTCTATCATAAGGTCAGAAATGGGGATGTTCACTGATGATTGCACAGTGTTCAGTTCCATTTGCAAACCCTCTGATAATGAAGCAGTCCATGCCTTCATGCAGCAAGACCATGACAACATCCAGGCTTGGGCTATAAGTGGCAAGTAACATTCACGCCAGACAAGTGCCAGGCAATGACCATCTCCAACAAGAGAGAGTCTAACCACCTCCCCTTGACATTCAACAGCATTACCATTGCCGAATCCCCCACCATCAACATCCTGGGGTCACCACTGACCAGAAACTTAACTGACCAGCCACATAAATACTGTAGCTACAAGAGCAGGTCAGAGGCTGGGTATTCTATAGCGAGTGACTCACTTCCTGACTCCCCAAAGCCTTTCCACCATCTACAAGGCACAAATCAGGAGTGTGATGGAATATTCTCTCTCCACTTGCCTGGATGAGTGCAGCTCCAACAACACTCAAGAAGCTCGACACCATCCAGGACAAAGCAGCCCGCTTGATAGGCACCCCATCCACTGCCCTAAACATTCACTCCCTTCACCACCAGCGAACCGTGGCTGCAGTGTGTACCATCTACAGGATGCACTGCAGCAACTCGCCAAGGCTTATTCGAAAGCACCTCCCAAACCAGTGACCTCTACCACCTAGAAGGACAGGCACATGGGAACACCACCACCTGCACGTTCCCCTCCAAGTCACACATCATCCCACTTTGGAAATATATCGCCGTTCCTTCATTGTCGCTGGGTCAAAATCCTGGAGCTCCCTACCTAACAGCACTGTGTGGGAGAACCTTCACCACATTGACTACAGCGGTTCAAGAAGGCGGCTCACCATCACCTTCTCAAGGGCAATTAGGGATGGGCAATAAATGCTGGCATCCCATGAATGAATAAAAAAAAATTAACTGTCAAGGTCTCATGGATACTTTCATCACAGGAAGATTTTATTTTCAATTTCTTATCTAAGGGGACCAGAGGTTGTTTCCCCTGGCTGGAGTGTCTAGAACTAGGGGGCATAGGCTCAGGCTAAGGGGTCAGACATTTAGAACTGAGATGAGGAAAAATTTCTTCACTCACGGTGTTGTGAATCTTTGAAATGCTCTACCCCAGAGGGCTGTGGATGCTCAGTCGTTGAGTATATTCGAGACTGAGATCGATAGATTTTTGGACTCTAAGGGAATCAAGGGACATGGGGATCGGCCGAGAGAGTGGAGTTGAGGTCGAAGATCAGCCATGATCTTATTGAATGGCGGAGCAGGCTTGAGGGGCCTTATGGCCTACTCCTGCTCCGATTTCTTATTCTTAAAATCTTGTGAGAAAGTGCGTTACCTGCCAGTGAATAAAATATATTGCATTCAAGTCAATGGAAAAGATGACTGGCATGGTGCTGCTGGTTAAGATGCACTGGCAATGAGATTGTGAACATCAGGCTGGGTGCTGGGGAGTTTAATAACTGGCTGTTGAAGAGAATTTAGATCTTAGTACAGCTGATCTTAAGCTTTAGTTAGAATACCAGTCAATCTTTTGTGGTGTTGCACACAGGGAGTCAAGACCCAGTATAGTGTTCATGTAAAGTGGGGAATAATTGGAGCACGGTGCCTAGATGTAATTAAGTTCACATTTTAAATCATACATTCTGTCTTTATTTTTATGCAATATTTTATATTACCTATCTAAAAGTATACTAAAAATCTTGTTTGTGTGCACATCTACTCAATTTTTTCAACTGACGGGAAGGTGTAATTACAGTGCGACAAGTTTACATGGGCAGTTGCATTTTAAATAGAGATCTATAAATGAAAAAAGCTGACAGGAAATATATTGTAGATATGTCAAAAATAAAAGCCCATCCACTATCACGGACTCAAATTATGCCATAAACCAAGACTGAAGTTCGAACAGTTTACTGTATCAAAATTTCAAGACAGTTAGTCATATCTCACTCTTCCCTCTATCTTTTATTTTTAGAATAATTTTCCACTTGCTTTGTTCCATGTGTGAGTTTCCTGTTTGAAGTCTTTCTGTTTGAGTTAATTTCTGCTGTTACCCCAACCAATTTTTTTTTAAACCACTTTTATGACTACTTAGTTTTGCATCCCGTCATTGAGAAAATAGTTCAAGAAAATAAATAATGGAATGCTTTAAGATGATATTCAGTATTCTATAAACACATATTATAGGAATAGAAGTAATCATTTACAGAGTCATAACAGATAATATAAATCCAGAGAGTTTAAAAGATGAATACTTCATTTTCTTTCCCTCTTTAGGTTGCTCCACCCTCCCACATACTGGCCCCTGACCAAAGAGGGCCAGCACATGTTCTTGGGCATCTGGCAATGCTGCTCTTACGCCTGGCCATTGGGAGATGTGCAAGAGTGGTATGGGAGGGCTAACTTTCTACCCCTCCCTCTGAAGATCTATACTTTTCTCTGTCTACAACAGCACAGTCAAGGTCAGGAATTTGCCTCTGGGAGACTGTGAGCTCAACTCTTCATTCAGTTATTGTGCTGCGTTCAGGACATTCAATATTAAAATCGTTAACAAAAGTAAATAAAAAAATATATGTACACCTTTAACAACAAAATAAAGCATCCCTGTTCTGCAAGTGCCATTATCGCGTGCTGATAAAACATTGTTCTTTGAGCTCTAGCAATCTACAATTCAAACACTACCACTCCTAGTCTCAAAAGTGAGCTGTGCTCATTTAATTCACGTTTCACCCTGAAGGGGAGTGGAATAAACCATCTCAAAAGGAGCAGGGTACAAGTGATTCTGCCAACCAAATGAGCCAACAGCAAACTACTTCCAACTTTTGCTGAGCTCTCCTTTACAGCTGTGATCTTTATAATCGGTAAGAAGGGAATCATAGCAAAAATGTAGCCCCACTAACATATATATTGCTATATAAATTTATACAAAATAACTTGGCTATTGTTCCATACTGTAACCATTAAGTAACACTATACCTTCAGGTAAGGCATCATGGCCAGCTGTATCATGTGTCACATAATCTTTCCAATGCAATTACACCATGGCATAAAAACAAGAAAATACAAAATAAACTTTCAGCTTAAACCATTCATCATGCATTGTACATGATCAACTGTATAGCAACCGAGATATTTGCATACTTTACAACAATGGCTACACTTCAAAAGTACTTCATTGAATGTGAAGTGCTTTGGGACGTCCTGAGGACACGAACGGCGCTGTATAAATGCAAATTTTTTCCTTCTTAGATAGAAAACTGGGGCAGACGAGAACATGCCAGCTACAGGAGGAGGGCTGGGCTGAGACAGCAGTCTGTATGTCGGCCAGCTTGTAAAACTGCCCCTAGTATAAACAGGGTGATTTTATGGGGTGGTAGGAACATAGATATCATTGATGCACTAGAACAAATCTAATGTCCATTTAAACCGTAAATATGGTGAAAGTGTTACGGCCTCAAGAAGATTTTATTAAGAGGTCTTTAAAGGATATATTTTAGAAAAATAGCAAATGGAATTGCAAAACCAGTTATGTGTGTGGCACGCATGATGTGGGCCTTCCTGGATTGACAAGATAACTAGGAGCAGTCTCGTGGGGCCATATGGCCTCCTCCTGCTCTTATTTCTGACGTTCTTATGAGCTGAAGACAATTTGCACTATACAGGAGGAAAGAGGGATGGAATCAGTGACTCGGGTGCTGGGCTTCCATCCTCCTTCTTAGCTGCATATGCTAAAGCTGACAGGGCACAACTTTTTTTCAATTTGTTCTTGGGATGTGAGCGACATTGGCAGTATTTAATGTCCATCCCTAGTTGCCCTGAGAGCATTAAGGATCAACTCCATAGTGTGGGAGTAGAGTCACATGTAGGCCATACTAGGTAGGGGTGGCTGGTTCCCTTCCCTGAAGGACATTATTGAGTGCGCATGGAATTGGAGGCAACCTATTGACATGGGTAGGGAATTGGTTAGGAGGTAGGAGATAGAGAGTTGGGATAATTGGTATGTACTCAAATTGGCAGGAAGTGACTACTGGTGTTTCCCAGGGATCTGTACTGGGACCTCAGCTTTTCACTATATTTGTAAATGACTTGCCATATATCCAAGTTTGCTGACGACACCAATGACAAGGCTGGTTCCCTTCCCTGAAGGACAGGGTTTTTAAATGACAATACAGCAGCTTTTGTGATCATTTTTTTCTCATGCAAGCCCACAAAAATGACTAGATTTATTAAATTCAATTTCACAACTTGCTATGGTAAGATTTGAACTCTGGGTTGTTAGTCCAGTACTATAACCACTAGGCAACCATACTTTTGAGCTGTACATCAAACCTTACATGCAGTCAATTATAGACAAGTCATGCCTAACGAACCTACTTGAATTTTGTGAGGTGGTAACTAACGTGATAGATAATGGAGTGAATATGGATGTTATTTATATGGACTTCCTGAAGGCATTCGATAAGGTTCCACATAAGAGATTGTTAACAAAAATGAGCGCGCATGGAATTGGAGGCAACCTATTGACATGGGTAGGGAATTGGTTAGGAGGTAGGAGATAGAGAGTAGGGATAATTGGTATGTACTCAAATTGGCAGGAAGTGACTACTGGTGTCTCCCAGGGATCTGTACTGGGACCTCAGCTTTTTACTATATTTATAAATGACTTGCCATATATGCAAGTTTGCTGATGACACCAAGTTAGGTGGTACAGTAAATAGTGTAGATGGGAGCAGAAAGTTGCAAAGGGATATTGATAGATTAAGTGGGTAGGCAAAACTGTGGCAGACGGGAAGCGTGAGGTCATCCACTTTGCAATTGAAAAGCCCAAGTTTCTCCAGTGTTTCCTCCTAACTTAGATCTTGAATACTGCGGATCAGTTTTGTGGCTCTTCTCTGCACTGCTTCCAGTGCTTTTATGTTTCTCTTGTTTTCTGGCCACAAGAACTGGACGTAGTATGTGTTGCACAAATGAATCCACGGATGGCCTTAGCACATCAAATGCCCAATGTTGTGTAACTCAAGTTCCCACGATCTATAATGTGGCCACTGTCTGTACCTCAACTGAAATTATGGGACAAAACAAGCAATTAAATGGTGTATGTTGTCGACAAGGAAACCAAGGGCCCGATATTAGGAAGGAGGCGGGTTGGCAGCGGGGGGTCAACTGGGCTCGTGGGTAACGCGCCTAGTGAAATCGGGGTGCTCTGCAGCCTAATTGAAGGCACTAACGCGTGCTTCCGGGTTTCCCGTTCTTGACCTGCGCAGCAGGCGTACTGCGCACCCGCATCACAGGCTGTCAGCAGGAGGAGCCCTATTTAAAGGGGCAGTCCTCCAATGCTCCTCCTGCAGCAAATAACTAAATTGGCAGCATGGAGCAGACCAGAGGCAAGGCTGCTCCAAGGTTCTCAGATTTGTCACTCCAGGTGCTGCTCGGTGGGGTCAGGAGGAGGAGGGAAATGTTTTTCCCAGCGGATGGGAGGAAGTGGCCTGCCTCTGCCACCAAGAAAGTCTGGCCCTTCCTGAGGATCACAATGAAGACCCACACCTGATGCCACCCATTGTGTCACTGCAGAGTGGGTGTAGTGTATTTGCAGGGCTTTTTTGTGCAGACGACTAAGAGACGCCGGCGATGTCCCCGGTGGCACCCTGGAAGGATGTGGAGGAGAAGTTGTTGAGGGCAGTGGTGACGTTGACAGCAACAGGTAAGAAGATGGTGCTCGGGCCAGCCGGGGGCAGCTTGGCATCAAGGAGGCTGCAGATGTCCACGACTACATGTCGAGTGACTCTGAGCCTCTTTGTGCACTGCTCCTCAGAGAGGTCCAGGAAGCTGAGCCTCGGTCTGTACACCCTGTGGCGAGGGCAGTGCCTTCTGCAACGCATCTCTCTCTGCGGTTACCCTCTGTGTTGTAGAGCTCCACGTGTCAGAGGTGGACGGCATGGCTGGTGATGCTGTTCGTCCTCAGAGGAGGTCATGACTGCAGCTATGGTGGTCCCCATCCGGAAGATGTACGTTTGAGGGGGTCCACAAGGTAGGTAAATGTGTCTGCACACCGGGGTTGAGGTTGCAAGTTTGTGATTTTTTGTGTTAGGAGGAGGGTGGTGCAGGCCAAACTTTGCGCAAAGTGACAGATTGGCCTCCTGCAACGAGTGAGGATCCCCCCCCTCACCTGTCACCTGTCAAATGGACCTTTGCAGCTGCCACAGGATTGTTTCCCCCAGTACAGGAAACACACTCAGTTGACCTGAAAATCCCACCCCTCCTAAAATATCCTTCAAATCAGGTCTCCTAACGACCTGAAGTATCAAATTAATTGATTTAAGTGGGATCCCGCTGGCTTTAATTGCCGGCGGGAGTCCCGCACGTGGGGGCTGCGTGTGCATCTAAGCGCATCATTGGGGAACCCGGAAGTAGGCGGGTTGGAGCTGGGCTCCAGACCCGCCCCGGGAATCCCCAATTTTCAAAGCCCCCCCCACCACGAATGTACCCGCTCGGACATCCGAAAATCGAGCCCCAAGTGCCTCCAGAAGCTTCACAGGCAAAGGGTGTGAACATGTTTCCAATGATAATTGCAAAATGATTTATGTGCTTCAGTCTATAAGAGCTGCCCCATGTCGGGATTTTCCATAGTTTCATTCACCTCTTTTTGCCAATATCTATTTTAATGTAATTAAAAAGTTTAACTGCATAACATTTCCATAGAACATGATGACACACACTAAAAACAAATAGCAAGCTTTTACTGAACTGCAAACACAACTCTTGCATATTTAACAAATGAGTTTTATAATTTTATGGCTCTAAGTATTCTGTCCGTGTATTATGTAAAGAGTAGGCAAATATTAAGAATGAATAAATGAAATTAAAAATTGCTTGACTGAAAAGTTAAACTCCAGTCAAGTAAATTATTCTATTTTAAGGTTCCTTAGAGAAATCCTGATATTTAATCAAGATTCTTCAAATATAATTTCATAGTAAGTTTGACATTTCTACATGCTATACCACCTTGTTGCACCTAGCTGGTAAAATTTGAAGAGGGACAACAATTTGGGGGAATACAATACACAAGAATTAACATGGACACGTAGCTCCATGTTATCTGTGAGGTACTAATATTGATTTATTGTTAGTGAACATAAAGCGAGTTAATGTGAGTTAATAATTAAGCAGAGGGCAGTCATCGGACAGAGTTGGTTCACCTTCCTGTAGCACATTCTGGGTATAGAATCACCACTACGGCACCCATATGTTTAACAAAACTTTTGGTAGCGAGAGCCAAAACACATGGTTTTTGTCAATAGAAAATAACATAGAATACCCTCTCTGTAAATAGTACATTACTCGGTAAAACAAAAATACTACAAGCTCTGATAAAACAAATTTCTTTAGGTTCCTTTAGGTATAAAGGTTAAAAAATCATGCTGTAAAAAGTTAACATATTAGCTGGAAGATTAACTCTTCTCTAACGTTTTGCTTCAGAGCAAGTCTGGTAAATGATAATGCTGCATTTGGAGATTGAAAGGAATGCTGAACTCAACCAGATTTACTTTCGAAACTAACATCCTTCTACCTGCTGGCTCTGGAAATGACCTAGTTTAGTTTTGTGATCGGTGGGTGGACTTCCCCTCTCTGTTTCTGCTATCCCATAGTCAGCTTGCAAACATGCATGGTGCTTTTTCCTCTACTTGCCTTTGTTGCTCTATTAGGGCCAGCCGAAGAAAGTGAGTTTTTGAATCACCATACAAGACAGCACTGTACAGGAGTTAAGTCCACATGCTTGTTCACTGACTAGTCACCTCCCAAATTCTGCACCAGTTTGGATCTCAGATTGAGGGTCTTCACATTTGGTCAATTGGAATGCGAATAACCCAAATAACAAAGGTTTCACCAGAACTACCATGCAAAACTAACACTACTTTCTCATTGTAAATGCAGCATAAGTTCCACTTCAAAACTGATCTGCCATAAATTCTGATCAAGAATCATTCTACTTCTCAGATATATTTGTCTCCTTCTATTCATTTCTATGGCACTAGACTCCAATTGAAAGCAAGCTTTACTTCACTGAAGGAGCAGAGATGAGGTTGCATCATTTTACCTGACTTTGTGTCAGGTGTATGACTATCAACAGTCTTGATGAACCAATATTTATTTTTAAACACGATTGCACAACCCAATTTACAGGATAATCCACTTAAAAGCAACAAAACTTAAAACCTTCAGAGCAGTTTACCATATAGATAAAGTTAAAGATCTGTGAAAAAGCAGTCCCTGTCAAAATTCTGTTGGAAAAATCCTACATCTTCCTAAAAAGGACTCAACTGCACTATGGCACTTGAGCTGAAGATAAAATGCCACCATCCCACCCATCATAAAAGTGCATATACAATCTAATCATAACTAATGCACTTCAGGGCAAGTTTACAGCCTCACTAAATCCAACTGCACCAATGCATTATTCATGCACGATGCACACCTTATTCATTATTAAGAACAGCATGTAGCCCAATCTTTTGCTGAAAGTTTCACTCAACAGAAAACAACAAAAAAAATTATGGTGATTGTTGCCCATCGCTGCGCTGATGATGGCTGACTCCTGACACTGCATGGGGAATAAAGTGAATTCTCTCAATTAATTAATATTTTAGCTGAGGGTCCACTTGAGCTGCGGACAGGTAACACAATGCTCAGTCATGAATATTTATTCAAAGTCTATCTTGTGAGGGCTGCTGAGTGGCATCCACCTGATGTCCTTCTGCTTCCGCAATCTGTCACACTTTTCATCGTGGAATCAGAGTACAAAACAAATGGGTAATGTGAGCTTAGGATATACATGTGAAGGGATTCATTTCAATCCTTGCATAATATGCCTGCAGACCACACGACTACATTCACACTGTTATTGACAAAACAGTCATACTTTAGCAATGTAACACACACCCAGTGGAGCAGATATGATGAGATCATTCTTTCCATTGTCATATGATGAACTAGATGGTCATTTATTACTGAAGATGCCGTAAACTTTTGAGGACACCTCTACAAGAAGATGCCAAATGATGTTTTTAATGCAGCTGTGAATAGTGGGAACAGGATGCAGTAAGTGTGAACTCCAAGTACTTGATACTATCAAGCACTCAGTCAAAACTGCAAAACATGACCTGCTAAGACATTAGTACTTGTCATCAGATACTCGCTCACCTCATCTGCTTTCATCCTAATTTGTTATGAGGTTGTGCCAAGCAGTAGGCAGGATATGGAGAGTTTTTTGTATTATATAGAATCAGGCCATTTGGCCCAACAGATCCATGCTGGTGTTTATGTTCCACACAAGCCTCCTCCCACCCTACTTCATCTAAGCCTATAAGCATATAGGCATATGTTGCCCCATTCCTAGACCCTGCTACCCCACCCCCAGGTCCTGTTGCCCCCACAGCTCCACCCCCAGGCCCCGTTGCCCCATTCCTAGACCCCATTCTTTCCCCTTTCCTTCTTTAAATCTTCCCATGCAGCAATCTGCATCCAAAAGGGTAGACAGGCAACATGCTTTCTGGCCACCATTAATGACACTCTGACCATTTACCAAGTGGCTCATAAGAGCAACGAAGGCAACTCCCTTCCCTTCACTCTCCTCCCTGGGGCCAGAAGCGCCTGCCTTCTGCTTGGCACCTCCTTATGACAAACTGTGACTTCACCGTGTAGGGGGAAATTACTGATGGAATACACAGCACATTGTATAGCTACCAAAGTAGGTAACTGTATAAAGGAGACACAATTCAAATTGCAGTCAAAGCTGCAAATCAACTTCACACTGCTTCAGCTCACCGTTTCATAATCTGAACTCTCTAATGGTACCGCATCAAAATATATTTTTGTAATTCTTTAAAATTCTACATGTACAGTTAGTGAACAAATTCATGTATTTTTACTAAAAATTATTTAGCTTTAAGAGATTTAATTTTAATCTACATTTAGTTATCTGGAGCAAGTACACGTTGTCTATGTCCTGCAGTGGGGTAAACAAAAGAAATCCCAAGTAGTCATGGGATATAGAAAGTTTATAAGAAAGCAATGTGTTTACAGTATACAGTGTGAATTAGGGCAGGGACCATTTCCAGCCAAGATTTGATAAAATTGTTTGCAACTTCATCAAACAGGCTCAACTCGTCAATCAGCTGGGGAATATTGTGCATTAACAGTGCATGATGGCTTTGCAGACTGCCCTAAAGTAAGTCCGTGCAGTCATTGCATAGAACGTACAGCACAAAACCGGGCCATTCGGCCCAATAGGTCCATGCCAGTGTTTATGCTCCACACAAGCCTCTCCCCACCCCTTTTCATCTAATCCTATCAACATAACCTTCTATTCCTTTCTCCCTGGTGTTTATCTGGCTTCCCCTTAAATGCATCAATACTATTCGCCTCAACATCTCCTTGTGATGCACAATAGGACACAAAAGACCAAAACCAAGACATTGAGACTAACCAAAGATTCAAATAAACAGCCTGAGCCCCACCTTCCAAACACTCAACTATTTTAATGACTGTTTCTTACATCAATTACATTAAGGTGGCACCTTAATACTAAAAACAATCAAAGAGTTCATACCTGAATCCTTAATCTACAGAATACAAGAGTTTTGCTACTGCTTTAGATTATTATTTTTATAATCTCCTCCATTTTTAGTTTGTCCTCCCTACCCAGTGCCATACCCCAGCTGAGGGCTCCCGGCTTCTAGTCGATGCTGTTCTGCGACCAGCTGCTAACAACGGTGTGACTGTGGTGTGGTGTCACTCGCCCTGCTACCGCCTCTGCTCACCAGCTGCCACAGACTTGAAACTCACCGTTGTCTAAGGGATCTTTGTGTCATTACAAACTCTACTATTATAAGATCATCCCCCTCCCTAACCCATCACTTATATAATATATGACTCTAACCCATCTCTTTTTGCTTTAGAGGCTGATTGATCTGTTATGTATTTCCAGCATTTTCGCTTTTTAAAAACAAATCACCTATCACTTGTGACATGCCAGCTGCAGATTTTTTTAATAAGGTCATTGCTGCATTTTTTGGTGTCATTTTGAATTCAAATGTCCACAATAAACTATGATTAGGGGTTTATTTTCCACCAAAATGGTGCAGACAGTGAACAAACCGTAAACCAACACAAAAGATGACCAGACCTGGGAGCCTCACAGACACGGTGCTACACGTTTTTCCATTTAAATCCCTTACAAACACACGGGGAGGGAGGGAGGGTAAATGAAACTTAAAGAGAGGTTTAAAGCCCATTTTGTCCCTTGTCCCACGTCCCCAACCATTATTGAACCCGCCAACCTAATCTTGCTGTGGAGGCACTGATTGTGATGGACACGGCAGCCGACCAATCACCAAACGCCCCGCAGTCTGGACCTCCCCCGATTCACCAATCGGCGCACCTTAGGGGTGGGACTTCCGGCTCCAGATTAAGGGAGTTACGGGTTTCCCCAGCAACAGAACGGGGGGGGGGGGGGAGAGAGAGAAAAAACGGTCACAATTCAAATAAACTCTGGAGAGTTCGTGCCTCCCACAGACCGTTATAAAAGGCCATCACTAAAATTAATAATCAACCGCTTGACATTGTTTTATTTGAGGGACTTACCGGGTATCCCTGTCTGGTGCGACATGTTGAGGCGCTGCTTGGACGTTGGTTACACGGAGAGACGCTGAGAGTGATGGAGACGCCCACCGCAGGCCGCAAACTGCCGACGGAGGCGGAGCCACCCAGCTGCGGCTCGCGGTCAAGCTCAGGCAGCGGAGCGACAGCGCCCCTCCGCGGTCAGGTACGGACACTGCTCACCCCCCCCGCCATATGGCAAACATAGCGACCTCCAGAGGCCAGATGCAGTTATAGCCGCCTGCTTTCCACCCCCCCCCCCCCGCGCCGCCACTGCCAACACTACGCCTGCGACCATATAGAGACACAGTTCGCTCCCGTCCGCCCCCTAGTGGCTACATACAGACACAGCTCTCCCCCGCCCCCTAGTGGCTAAGAACATAAGAACGAGGAGCAGGTGTTAGGCTTTACCGCCTTTCGAGCCGGCTCCGCCCTTCGGTAAGGTCATGGCTGATCTTCGACCTCAACTCCACTTTCCCGCCAGATCCCCATTTCCCTCGATTTTCCCCTAGAGTGTCCAAAAATCTATCGATCTCAGCCTTGAACATATTCAACGACTCAGCATCCACAGTCCTGTGAGGTAGAGAATTCCAAAGGGTCACAACCCTCCGAGTGAAGAAATTCTTCCTCATCTCAGTCTTAAATGGCCGACCCCTTATCCTGGGACTATGCCCTCTAGTTCTAGACTCTCCAGCCAGGGGGAACAACCTCACAGCATCTACCCTGTCAAGCCCCCTCAGAATCTTGTATGTTTCAATGAGATCACCTCTCATTCTTCTAACTCCAGGGAGTGTCGGCCCATTCTACTCAATCTCTCCTCATAGGACAACCCTCCCATCCCAGGTGGCGACACACAGACACGGCTCTGCCCCACCCTCTAGCGGCCACACACACACACACACACAGCACCATGAAATTTCAATACCCATCTGTGCTGCCCACTCCACCTCCAGTTGCTCCAAGTGAACATAGAGCTTCCAACAGCAGTTCACTAACATAGCAGCCCACAATGGCTTGTCCGGCAACCAGTGACTAATGCAACACCCTCTGTGGACAGGGCCAACCCCACCTCATGACTCTTAATGTGTGGAATCTGCAATAGGTTGGCCAACTTTGTTTGAAGGTATTCCTGGTGAACCTCCTGCCTACAATCACCCAGTCCAGTCAAACAGTCGTTTTTCCCATCGCCAATATTTTTTATCACTAATAAATGAAAGTGTTCAAAGAAAATTTTAAAAAACACAATTTTTTTTAATGTCCCAATGATTTTTTTTTCCGGGGTTGCTCACAGCAGTGTCCAGGTGATTAATCTTTCATTCCTGGAGACTCCAGGACAATCCTGGAGGATTCGCTAACCTAACCCTGCATTGTGATTACATTTTTATTGCTGTTTTATTTACCAATGGGTGCTGCTTGCCAGGATGTCTAAAAGGGGGCTTCATGCCACACTGTTCATGGTGAGCTGTGCCACTTACAAAGCCACTCTGGAAACATTCCTGGTACCTGGTGTTTACCTAGCAAGGGCTCAAACCTACACTTATCACTTGCCTAATGGTTAAGGTTGAAAGCGAGACAAACAAGTAAAGGAGAGCAGAGAATTAAATACAATTTTTTTTCAGACTTAACAGTGTCAACGACTTGCATTTCTCTAGTGGCCATTATGTAAAAAGAGACACCTCAGAGCAGGGAGTGGGTGCTGAACAGGGGGGAACGGAAAAGAAGAGCTTCATCAGGATGCAAAAGTACAGCCGAGGAGCAGGATCTTAAGAAGGTTTTGAAGACAAGGAGGAAGGAAGCAAGTGGAGATGCTGAAGAAGGGAGTTCCAGCGAGAGGGAGCAAGATGCCTAAAGAGGCTGTTGAGCAGGGAACCTGCGTAGGCTGGAATTTAGGGACTGAGGGGTGCATGCAGGGACACGCGTGTGAAGGTGAAGACACAAATCTTAAGGTTGATTCTTTAGCTCATGAGGAGCCAGTGGAGCTTGTTGAGGAGAGGGTGATGAAGGTGCACACCTGAGAGCAGTTGAGGACATGGGCTGCAGAATTTTGGATAACTTGCAGTTGGTCGATATAGGCAGGGAGGCCACTAAAGAGAGCGTTTGCGTACTCCAGCTGTGAGGTGATAGGACAGTTTAAGGACTGTGGGAGGAGTGGAAGTCTGTTTGGATGGCATCTGACAGGAGTGGCCAGAGAGGTCAAAGGGATGGCCGTGTGTGTGGTTTGGGGAAGTCAATATGGAGGGAAGGGTGGAGTGGGGGGAGGGAAGGGTGGAGTGGGGGGAGGGAAGATGGCAAGGAATTTGGTGGCAGAGGGTAAGTTCAGATGGGGAGTGAAATCTTGGTGCAGAGGTTGTTGCAGAGTAATCCAGGATAAACACGTGACTGAAGGTTTCTCAGGCTCCATCTGGTGGTCAGTGAATAGTGCAAGGTCTATGCGGAGGCTGGGGAGTCGGCCAGTATCGGTGTCCTTTCCTAATGCAAGCTGTCAGCAAACATGGACTTAAAAAATACAAGAATAAAAACATCGCTTTGCTCCACAGATTTAGGATTTTCTTCCAACAAAATCAGTCTGCTCATCCCCTGAGTGAGGTGAGAGCATGGAGGGCTTTGTAAATAAGAATGAGGATATTGAATTCAATGCAATGGGGTACAGGGAGCCAATGGAGATCGGTAAGGAGCGATGGGAAAGTGAGACATACTGGGGGATGGAAGTTTTTTACAGTTTGGAGTTTATGTGAGGGGTGGAGGGGTAGGGGTGGGGGTGGGGGTGGGGGTCACAGGAGGCGAATGAGAGGACTGCTGGAGAAATTGAACTTGTAGGTGACAAAGATACGGATGATGGTTTCAGTGGCATTGGTGGGTGAGTACAGGATCAGGTTCAGTTGTGATGCCTTCCATGCTGGAAAAGCTTGTTGATACTGAGTTTCAGCTTAGGCCAATTGGATGAGGTACCAGGAGATTGCAGACACCTGTGAATGTACACTCCAGCAGGAGTCAATGCTTTCAGAAGAGAAAGAGAGAAGCCAGGAATTCTTCTTTTAAATTTGCAAAAATCTTTAATCTTTAATGTCAGTGGCATTCCCCTGGGAAAGAGGCATTCCTACCAGGGAATTTTTTTTATCACTAAGCCCTTTAAAAAATATTTCAGTACTTCTGGTATGCATTACACAGTATAAAAGGGAGGATTTGTCTGCAACAGAAACTTCTGGTGGCTAGCTGCTGGCAAATGAGTCTGTCTGAAACTCCTAATACAGAGACCCTCTAATACAGAGGCCCTTTGGTACAAAGACCCTTTGCTACAAAGAATCCCTGATACAGGGACCCTTTGCTACAGAGAATCCCTAATACAGGGACCCTTTGGTCCAGAGACCCCCTAATACAGGGACCCTTTGGTCCAGAGACCCCCTAATACAGGGACCCTTTGGTCCAGAGACCCCCTAATACAGGGACCCTTTGGTCCAGAGACCCCCTAATACAGGGACCCTTTGGTCCAGAGACCCCCTAATACAGGGACCCTTTGGTCCAGAGACCCCCTAATACAGGGACCCTTTGGTCCAGAGACCCCCTAATACAGGGACCCTTTGGTCCAGAGACCCCCTAATACAGGGACCCTTTGGTCCAGAGACCCCCTAATACAGGGACCCTTTGGTCCAGAGACCCCCTAATACAGGGACCCTTTGGTCCAGAGACCCCCTAATACAGGGACCCTTTGGTCCAGAGAACTCCTGATACAGGGACCCTTTGGTACAGGGACCCTTTGGTACAGAGACCCCCCAATACAGGGACCCTTTGGTACAGAGACCCCCCCCCCAATACAGAGAATCTAGCTTTTAGCATTAAAATGTTTAGAGGTGAATAATTCTGAGTACAAGTTGCACATTATGATGACTAACAAGAGACTCATATATCTAAAAAGCAGATATAAAAGTAGCTGAAGACTACATTCTTGTTACAGTCACTATTACTCATATGTTCATTGGTACTTTTAAATTAATGTTAGCTTTAGGAGGTTGCAGGATCACTACAATCTATTCTAGATAGTTGGCTGAAGGCAGGGTTTAATTGAACAATGATTGACTTACCAAAACCTTTCAAAGAATCTATGAAGAGGTGGAAAACAAGTCTCCATTCTATTCTTGATGTCTCCATCCTAGCTACTCACCAGCCATTCTGTTAATGGTTATTGGTTACTGACAGGGACCATAGTTGAACACAGTTGTGGGGTGTGGGGGTGGGGGTGGGGGTGGGGGGCAGGGGAAATGACTTCTTTGTTTCCCCCCTCCATGTTATATTGAGTACTGTGTCCAGCCTTGATCACAGAGACACAAGGGAGATGACCTCGAGGTGATGCAGACAAGAGCCACGCGATTGATCCATAATGGGAGATGACTGGTCACATCGAGTTACATCGAAACTACAGCACACAAACAGGCCATTCGGCCCAACTGGACTATGCCGGCATTTATGCTCCACACCAGCTTCCTCCCTCCTTACTTCATCTAAGGGTACCCTGGTGAAAAGAATGGAGAAACTTGGGCTTTTCTACCTTAAAAGCAGGTGACTGAGAGATGATTTTATACGAACATACGAAAATGATGGACAGGAAAATACCCACTGCTCCATCTAGCCTGTTCCGAATAGTTGTGATGCCTTATGCATCGCAATACAGACACTCTCTACCCACCAGGAGCCACCTATTGTTATAGAGGTATATAAGATATTAAACGAGATAGAAAACTAGATCCAATCATTACTTCAAATTAGACCCTGATGGTCAGACGTAGTTTCAAGCTGGTGGAAGGTACATTTTGGACTGATATCGGGATATTCTTTTTCACGCAAAGAGTAATCAACACTTGGAACAGACTCCCAGTTAGCGTTGGAATCATTTAAGAAACAGCTGGATGCTGTAATGGGGGTGTGTAGGTTTTTTTTAGATGGATGAGCAAAGATGAGTTGAGTGACCTCTTTATCTGTATTTATCTTGTGAAGATCTTACTGATTTACCGATACTTCTGTATCCTGTGTTCTGACATAGTGTGAAATGAAGATTAACGCTACCTTCTCATGTTGCTGCTTTGAGAGCACGCTTTGTGCATACAGAACTCTCATTTCAATTTCGGATATTTATATGTCCCTTATCATCCTTTTTCCTTATTTTCCCATGCTTCTGTCCCCCCAGCAAACTCCATTTTCTGGCTGGTAGGCACAAGACCAAAACATCTGCTGCCATGGTTTGTTTTTGATGGTTATTGTGTTTGGACCTGGGAGTGAGTGTTGCCTTTCCCTGTTCTGTACTATTGAAGCTACATGTAATGGTGATCCTTTAATGTGAGGCTGCTGAGATTCAAAACTTAGCTAATCTCATCTCCTACAGCCTCTCCCCTACCATTATGCATAGCAATGGCATAAATCGAGGAACACTTTTTCTCTCCCTCCCCCCAAGGTTTGGGACAGTGCGTCGGGTGGAAAATAAAAAATAGGAACAGGAGTAGGCCATTCAGCCCCTCGAGCCTGTTCTGCTATTCAATTAGATCATGGCTGATCTGTATCTCAACTCCATTTATCCGCCTTGGTTCAGTTATCGCTTAATATCCAAACCTAACAAAAATCTATCAATCTCAGTTTTGAAATTTTCGACTGACCCCCAGTCTCAACAGCTTTTTGGGGGAGAGAGTTCCAGATTTCCACTACCCTTTATGGAAGGGGAATTGGGAAATCCAACCAAATGGAGAAAAAAATTACTACAATGGCATCAGGAAAATTAATAGAAAGACAATTATGCACCCCCTGTGATGCCTGAGTGGGCAAATTAAACTAGAAATTGGGAATACCCAGGCTTGATGCATGGAGTTAGATGAGTTGTTCGAGTCTCAGGCAGGTGGCGGCAGAGACCGTGAAAAAAAAAACCCAGTCAGGGCTCGGCTGTGATGCCACCACGGCCGAATAGCCTGCTGTCGTCCACTGTCCAGTTTCACGTATGAAGAATGGCCACTTTTAGTGTGGTACCGGAAGGCTGTAGGATCCTACCCCCTAGCAAGAGTCAGTGCTTCCAGGAAGATGGGGAGAAAATTGGGGGAGTGGGGAGCCGGCAAACAAAAATAATTGAGGAGGCAAAGAATCTAAAAAAGCCAGGCGCGATACATGTGGTGATGATGCCGCACACAAGTGGAGTGATAACGCTTTTGTGACCGTGTTTTCCAACACTAATCACCTCCTTATTTCCTGCCCCTTAAGAAACAGTGAGATAAAGATTTGTGTATTATTGCTGAAGGACAGTATTGCTCCTTGAAAGAAGAAACACTGTTCCTTGACACGGTTGATGATTCCAAAAACAATGGCATGTCAAGACAAAACTGATCAGATCAGTAATCTCATTAAATCACAATCTCATCCTGTCCAGACAATGGTGATCTAATCTGATTTTGATTATATTTCATTTCACTAGGTAAGCGCCCAGACTGAAAAAACAAAGGCGACAAATTACCCGGTGTCAGTGGAAGGTTTAACAGCCCGTGTCAACAATAAATATGACAAGGAAAGTAATTTATCAATTAAAAATAACAGGATGGCCCGATAATAAAGCAAATGTTTCAAGAAAGGAGATGTTATTTAACAGGTACTCCTTTTCGCGACTGTACTGAACCAGTGATATAACAATGGTTAAATAAACAACCAGATTTAGGGAGGTCCAAATGACCTTCTGTGCTGTCATTCCGATGGAACTTGCAGCGAGGCACATTTGACTCCAGAGGGCAGCCAAACTACATCTTGTGTTCTTACATTGGAAACAGACACCCACTGAACGTTTAAATGTTTTCTAGATTTTGCTTCACGAATTGAATCACACAGAGAGACTGCAATAACCGGTAAATTAATTGACGCCACACAGAAAAAAAAAAACCAGGAATGGGATTTGCTACTGGATCGACACACGGACTAAGTTAGTGGCATTTCTGTTTTATACGGAAATGAATAGCCTGCTTTGCGGCCGGATCTGGGGTTAAGTAATTTATGTTCCTACACTGTAATAACTTCGCCCGTCAATGTGCAGCTTTAACCAGGATAAATTTGGAGATTGGGATACTGGTTGGCGGTGCTGTAGCCTCGGGGTCGGTTCGCGTTGTTTCAACAGCTTTTACACTGAGGGGGTTAAATTCGCTCTGTTTAAAATATCAGTTCTTCTGTTAATGAGGAAATCCTTCAACACGACGAATCTGACTCTCCAGACAATTCCTGAGGGGGCTCTTTCCTTTATTTTTAAAAGTGTGAGATCTTAGAATGAGGTGTCGAAAAGCACAACCCCCCCCGCCCCCCCACCCACCCACCCAGCCTTGTTACTCCGCCGATAATAAGGGATTAAATATCCCACATGCCAGCCTAGAGATCCTCAGGTTTGTGGGGTGTGTCTTCTGGCAGGACTGGGTTGAAAATGTGGATCGGAAGAGATTCAAGTTGCAACATTTCACCTCCGCACGCGCCTCTACCTGTGTCCACGCGACCGACACCTTGGGCAGGATTCAGGGGGTGGGGGAAATCTCCCAGCGAGTAGCGTCTAATCCAGCTCTGCAAACCCTTCTGGAATATCACCGCCGTCTGCCTACCGCTGTTAGTGCAGAGGCCGTAGAATAGATCCAAACTCTGTAAGAGCTCGCGGTCAAATTAGAAAGTTTACTCAACATTTTGGGAAAGCCAGAACTGAAACAAGTCATTTTTACTGCAAGTGAACTATGAATTGAAACTGGTTATTTTCTGATCACGTTTCATGGGGAGAGAAACAAGAGAATTGTATATTCACACAGGACGTTTTAAAACCACCACTGGAGGGATGGTGTAATTACAGCGTGACAAGTTTACATAGGCATTCTCATTATAAATGTAGACATAGTCGTTTATAATGGAAACATAAAAATAAGGACAGAACATATGTCTTTACATATTACATCTGCATGCCCAGTCCAATTATCCACTGCTCCTTAATCCTGCTTCACATTTGCCCTTGACTCCCCATGTGCAATGTCACGAGAGATTGACTAGTATATTTTATATACACTCGTACATTTACACAGACATAGATATGCACATATACAGAATTCTGCCCTGTGTGTACATTTCTTGTAAATGTCACAATTACTTCTCCTGACACTTTCCTGTTATGCCTAATTCCCTCATACTATTCATGCCATGCTTGCCTGTCACCATTAAACTCATCTATTAATTTTACTTACTTCCAATTGAGCACTCCACATTTGTTCTCCAAAGTATGGGAGACTGTTTCATGATTAACTTTGAGATCTTCCAGCGGTGTTAAGGGTTTTGGAACCAAGGTGGGTAGATGGAGTTAAGATACAGATCAGCCAATGGCGGAATAGGCTCGAGGGGCTGAATGGCCAAATCCTGTTCCTGTCCACAAGATATTGCCACCTGCCAGAGAGCTCTTAAAATTGGGTCCTGCCCCCGCTGTCACCCCTCGCAGCTGCCACCCCCTCACCCACCCACCACCCCCCACCCTCCCATGACCTGACCCAATAGAGCCTGCCATTACCTCCTGCCACAACTGGACCCTGAGCCCTAACCCTGGTCTTGAGGCCTGAGGCCCCCAAATGCAGCTCCAAAAGTTGTGTCCTGGCTGTTGCTGGAAACCAGCTTCAAGTTCCATAAGTGCATCTCCAACAATAAAAGCAATGAAAACACACGTCAACAACCATGGAATCACAGAATGACACAGCACAGAAGGGGACCATTTGGCCCATTGTGCCTGTGCCGGCTCCCTGAAAGAGCCATTCAATCAGCCCCACTCCCCTGTCCTTTCCCCATAGCCATACAAAATTGTCCCCTTCAAGTATTTATCCAATTCCCTTTTGAAAATTATCAACGAATCTGCTTCCACCGCCCTTTGTACCAAATATATACACACAGGCACTGCCTTCTCCCTTCACAAGAGCACCCTCTTCCTCTATTGTTAGATCAGGAATTCTCATGTGCACAGAGTTTCACTCCCAGAGCAAAGCAGCAGCACTGGGTAGGAGCTGCAGGTAAGACAGGCACTGAGGGGATCATCAGGGAGTGCAACATCAGTGAGTTCCTGATCATGCCCCTTGGGTCAGCAGATCAACTGTTGTATCACAAGGTTACCAATTTACTGCCCGAGAGGATTAAAAAATGTACAGATTGGTGTACACAGTGCATATGTCTGGCTATGGCCCTGTGTTGTAACACCAGGTGAAAACAGTTCGAGTTCCTCAATGAGAACTGCACTAAGCACATCTCACCAAGGTACAAATTCAACCTCAGCTTCCTGCAGTGAGGCCAAACTAGCCTTCAAGCTTGTAATTACAGATACCCAGTATTAAAGAAAACATTCCTTCTTGAAACCTTCCCATCGATTAAAATCAACCTTGGAGATTAAAATGGATATATTGTATCAAAATTAACATTGTAAATTAAAACGGATATTCTGTATTAAATTGGATTGACTGTTTTGATAAAGGGAGCATGGTGTTGGAAAGTCATTATACAGATGATAAATTGTACTCCCCTCCCCATCTATAACTCCATTTCACCCCATGCATCCTCCTCAACTACTTCAAGGATTGCTGAAAAAATTTAGAAAGAAGATTTCGTTCCCACAACAAACTGAGCAGAGTCTGTGACACCACCACAGTCCTCCTGGGATTTCCAAGTAATAAGGGGCCAGTGAGTGACAGGTAGCGGGGATTTCACCCGGAATATGTGTAAAACCCCACAGAATGATAGACATATTAATCAGTCATAATGTATTACCAGAAATCGACGGCTCTGTGTACGAGTCTCGATTTCTCCAGTAGTATATCTACACAGAGTAACAAATGTAGAGACACAAATCCATAAATAGAAAGTTGCAGCAGATTATTGCAAACTTTCTACAAAGTTCAAACTTGCTTAACTCCAATATTATTTCCTCAGGAAAAAAAACTTCACAAAGCAGCATTTGTTAAACAAAAATGAGCTACACGTGGAAGGAGGTTTGCTGGCCTCTTGGGTGACACTTGGCGGAGTGTCAATTTTTCCACGTTGTAAGTCTCTGTAATGTCTTCTGGTATAAGGTTGCAGAGCGAGGGGATTGGCTTCGTGCCTCCCTCCGGGGGACGGGCCTGTGCCCTGACTGGCTACTTTTTAAATAGGGGGGAGTTGACTCCAAAGTAGGAGTGTATATATATATATATAAATGCACATATATGTACGTGAGTGTGTCTAAAAGTTTTTTAAAAATTGCGAGAAAAAAAAGAGGGAAGAGAATTAAAAGGAGTGAAGAAGCAGCGATTTCCAATGTAGGATTGAGACTGTTCACAGTACAGAGCTGGGAGGGAGGCTACAGAGACCTCGGTGATGCAGGACGCCAAACTCGATGATTTCATTTGTCACCTTAGGAAAGAAATGGTGAGTTTGAGAGAAAGATAAATGGTAAACTTTCATCGGCGATTCGTGTTTTACTGTATTTTCCACTGACAACCGTTCACGGGTGGGGGGTTGTTTAAAAGATTATTTTTAAGTAGATGAAAGGTCCAGATTTACAGAAACGGGGCGAGTAGGACTAAAATCAAATGTCATTCTGGAATCTGTGGTTATTTTTAAAACTCCATATATGACAGATATTGAATCATCTGTATTATGCTCGTTCATTCAATATAAGAATTGTTAATACCTTGATAGATTCCTCGGGGCGCAGCAACCCATGGCCAGCAACTTGTTAAATTATTGCTTTTTAAAAAAAAATGTTTTATGATTTAAGATTGCCCAGTTGAGTTTCTAACTAGGGCTGTGGTCCCAGGCTGTAAACCGAGCCCCGGACGATGAGAGACGTGCCGAGGGGGCAGAGGCAGATGCTGCGGGCTACAGCAGCCATCTGGTCCTGGCAATGCCCATCCAGCCCGTGTGGGGACTCCCTTCTTCATTCGGAGATGGGATAAGGATTTAATGGAATGAATGCACATCAGCAGCTTGATGTGGATTTTTAAAAAAAAATGGCATCTGGAGAATGCAGAGCCCTTCATTAAATTACCACGAAGCAGGCCAGGTAAGCAGTGAGTGTCCAGGTGTTCGCCGACACGGTTAACGTGTTACTACCTGCCCGCAGCTTTTACGCTGCTGAATTGGAATGTTTCTGGAAAAAGAGAGTCTGTCCCTTTTCTTACTCATCCCCAACTCTCCAGAAGCAACAATGTTTACTCCAGTGAGCCCAGTCTCCCGAAAGGCTCATTAATTTTTGCTCACGAGAGACATTCACGGTGAATATACTATTAGAAGCGTTATTAGTACTGATTGGAGAAAGAAACCAGATTCAAGATTTGTGGGCGTGGGGGGTTATTTTTTCAAATTGTATCACAGCCACTCTCCTTTCTCCAGCTTGAGAGATTGGGCAGGGGCGGTGGGGGAATATATTTGAGCTAGTCATGTGGAAGGAGTGGGTTTGATGGTCCGAACGGCTCCGTTGGAGCTTCATGTCCTGAGATCATTAAAGTGAATCAGGACTGGAACCTGGGATCTTCCTGATCTATATGGCCCAGTGCTGCATCACATGATGCATTTAGCAATCGAGTCACCAGAGGGAGCCTGTTCGACACTGCAATTGACACCCAAGCCATGGACTGCAGTGGATGGAGTGATACTCAAAGAAAGTCAATTCTACTTTTGAGGGGCGGGAAGAGTTAAAAAAATGGAATGCATCTTTATTATAAGAGCACATTCATACCCAGAGTAGGTCTTTGTATGGTTACTAGACACACCATGTCTCGTGTGTGTAAATCAGTGTTGTGTAGAATCGGGGCCTCAGGGATACGCTGAACAGTACCAACTCATACAGCCTTAAGTTCAAAATATTTATTGTAAGAACCTGAACTTAATTGGAAGAGATAAAAACCTTCTTAGTTAATCTCATAGAAAATGTGTATTAAAGTTATTTTAATGTGCTGTAAATTTCACTACATGTCTTCCTAAGATATAGAGCTGGGGTAATGGGTACAGTACCATATGATCACAGATAACCTATTACACACTGCTGGATGCACACAATAGGAATGAAGCAGACTGCAGGACACAATGAGGTCTGGAGCTAATTACATCTTCGCGCCATTGGTGCTTAGCCAGTAATGGTGATTAATGTGGATTTTAGTGGATTGGAAAGCATATTGGAAGGCATACTGGTATGTGTGCAAAGCTGGGTTATAAACAGACCCTGGTGCACAGAGACCAATATAAATATGGGGATATACACTGCTCATGAAGACAAGTACATACAAACGCACAGGTAGGTATAAACACATACACACACAGACATTGACTCACCCATGAAAGGTGTACCCAAGTATTTCCATACACTTACAGTTGCATGTATGTACACATGATGTACAGAGATATGCATTCACACACGCACATTAGGGATACACAACCATCTACACACACACAGACACCAAGGTAGACACACATACATAGGCGCACACAGACACCAACACACACTAACTGAGTGAACTACGAACTGAGAATTTAGGAATGATTTTCAGCAAATCAGAGCCCTCCCTTGTGAGATTTTACACTGTAACAGTTAATATTAAAACCATGATAGAAAAATAATTGCAGATTATGAGTACTTCAATTTGAATTGCTTATTGTTTTCTTGTGTTTTTGTTTTGCCCAGATAAATATGAAGGAGGCGGGGGCTTGTCTTCGAGATCAAATGCAGTGTATGATGCAGGCACTGCAGGACCTGAAGCAGATTCACAACATCAGCACCATTAGCCTGAAGGAGGAGGAGGTGCCCTTGCCTCCCGCCAAGGGGAGGAACTCCCACAGTTTTACCTCAGACGTCTCAGAATCGGACACATATGACTCTGCGTGTTGCCTGGCATCTCCGAGAAGCGAGGAGGAAAGTAGCCCATCAGTATTTGCGTCACCCACCAGTGAGAGAAGCTTGGAGTTCGACTCGGGTTACTCAGAAGCATCCGGGCCCACATTGACAAAGGCGGCCCGCGTGGGAAGCTCGCCATGTTTGAGAGAAAATAGACTGCCCACTGTTGGGATTTTGAGGAATAAAATTGGCTTGGGACCAAACAAAAAAATAAGACCAAAATCTACTTCCGATGTTTATTCGGAACAGTGCTCTTGGAAGATTTTCGATTATGCAGATCCCAATGACTGGACAGTGAATTTGCTCTCCCAGAGCAGGAATAGGCAGCCCCTTGTACTGGGGGACAACTGTTTTGCAGATCTGGTGGAAAACTGGATGGACCTACCAGAGGAGATTGACGAGATGAAGGAACCAAGGGCCAAGGATCACTCCGGCAGATGGTTGGGGAAGCCTCACGAATTCATCCTGAACATCTCTGGAAACGTCAGGCGTAAACTGGCCAACATCTCTAGGGCTGACAGGTCAAAGAGTACAGACCCAAAGTACCAAAGCAGCAGAGACAACAGCCATGCACATATGCTATCAAAGAGACTCTCTTGTCCGACAAATTTGGGTAATTACATGCCGAAGCTCTCTTATCTGCATCGTTCTCACTCTAACCTACCCCAGACGCACGAAGCATCAACAGACTTTGATAAATTCATTGCTTTGATGAAAAGCAGAAGTAGGAAACCAATTATTTGCAAGGACACAATTAGTTATGTATAGAATAAACAAAATGAACATTGACTTCTACGCTTCCGATTTGAGGCGTATATTAATCTAATTTTTGTATCACTTTTTGATATAAGCCAAAATGTATATAGCCATTTAGTTTGTGTACATACATTTTATATTTTATACAATGCCTTAAAATAAACACAAAGGATTCTCTAATGGTTTCGTTTGACAACTCTTTGTTTATTTGGGTATCAAGTTCCAGCACAGATTAATCACTACAATATATAATGTTGTGCAGTCCTTTCCATGGCACTCTACAGATATTTATCTTCATTACTATTTTCTGGTGCATGCCCATCAGCTGACCCTCTCTACAGCTTTACACTTCAATTTGATTCAAAGCAGGACGGCAGCCAACCTCAACCAGAATTGACTCTCACTTTGTAAATAATTAGCATCCATTACTAAACACAATAGTTTCGATTAACTGTAGGTTCTCACAGCCTTAGTTGCAATTATTTTCTGTATAGTTTCTACACAAGGGAAAAAGATTAAAGTGCTCTTTACTTCCAATGCATGAAGGTTGCCATCATTAAACAGGCAGTGAGATGCATGCAATCCCAGTTGGTGCAAAAGTTACCATTTCCAAACTGGGGTCTTTCTACCTCAGGAAGGAAATGTGAGGACAAGAGTTTCAAAAAGGGTGAAAACCAGCCATAGCCTTAACCTATACAGCACCTGTCAGAGGAATTGTGTTAGTAACTGTATTGCTTCTTGTTAATTCAGCAGTGTAAGGGTTAAATCCATCGGGTAACATACCTAAATGCAGACACTATTCAAAATCCAAAGCCTGCTAGATTTTAAATGTTATTTCCAAAATTACACAGCTCTAGCAAGGTGTCCCTCCCCTTCCGAAAATGTGATGAATTGAACATGTAACAGAAAGACTTGCATTTATATAGCGCCTTTCATGACCTCAGGTCGTCCCGAAGCGCTTTACAGCCAATTAAGTACTTTTTGAATTGTAGTCACTGTTGTAATGTAGTAAACGCAGCAGCCAATTTGCACCCAGCAAGGTCCCACAAACAGCAATGAGATAATGACCAGACAAGATGACCAAAAATGAAAGCATTGTGACATAGTGGCTGCAGTGTGCTCCATATCACTGATCGCTGCTATAATCATCAGTGGCAGGTGCTGAGCCTCCTAATGTAAACCCATAGGAAAAATGAGCGGGCAAAATCAAAGGGTCCCTCACCCTAAGCCACTCTCACCACCCAAAGAATGCAGAGGCTGAGAAGTATGTGAATGGCATTAAACAGAAGCTTGGGAGCAATTTCAACCAGTTCTCTCAGCCAAAGAATGCACGTGGCATAGAGAAAAGCAGGGTTGGGGAGAAAGGAGAGGAAATATGATAAAATATAACTTGCAACTGACACTGCGTTTACTTTCATGAATTGTGAAAATTAGCCTGTTACGATTATGTCAATTTACCTTCTAATACTCGTTACAACATTGGGAGTTTTTACGGCCTCACTTACACTGTTTACGTACTATGAGGCATTCTCATTGGCACATACTTCATAATAAGGCTGCTCTGTTTCTGTTGGACTAGTTATTTCCCTTTAAAATCCATCGGGTAAGTGATGGAATCCCTTTTCTGACAGCAACCTCAAGGTTCAAACCTGCCAGGAATGTACTTGAATTTTTTGGTGGCATTTTCCTCCGGCTTTTCTTTCATTACTTTTCATTCCTTGTTATTTTTGGGTTCAAAGGATTTGGCTAATAAAACTCTGGTTTGGCTAGTGCATTTTTAATCTGCAGCATTACATTTACCTTTTGCAATAAAAGTATTTTCATTTACAGTGAAATCTGTGCTCATTAAGGTGAAGGATGAAGAATGGAACATTTTCCACGATTGGCATCCACTCTGAAACACTCTTAAGCCTGGACCAGGTGCTGGCGAAGTTTGTCTTCTACCTCATCGGTAGATCTTAAATCCTGAACTTGGAAGAGCATTTCGTATTACTACGACGTGGCATTTCCATTTCCCACACTAATATGGCAGCTAGACAGGCAATGGGTGGAAATGTATATGCTCTGAGTGTGACTGACAATTTAGTGCCAATTATTACTGAATTAGGGGCAGTTTTGTGTGATGGACCCATTACCACTACAAAACCGAGTCGCGACTGTCCCAATTCATGCCACGTAGGATCTTTACTGTGAACGGAAAGAACGACACAGAGGAGATGTTCATCCTCTCAGTCTGGGTTGGATTCAAACCCCAGATTCTGGGGTGAAAGGTCAGTGTAGCCTAGCTCTTCTGATTGGGGTTATTTTAAAACGGGTTGCAGCCGGTGTTAAAGGCAATCCGAAATCTAGGCTTATGACTCTCTCCACAGTCTGCAGTTTAGTATCACTTAAAACGTGTGTATGTGACAGCAACAACTTAAACCATTTTTCAGTGCTGCACTCGACCACTATCTTCATAAAATATTTTGGGAGAAAAAAAACCCAGCAACATTTAAAAAAAAAGAAATCTAAGCCCTTTAACAGATTTGATTTGCAACACTGATAGACCAACATGCAGAGATTTATAAGCTTTGACAAACTAATGCATCTGGAGAGCGGTGGGGGTTGGGGTGGAGAAGGAGGGGGTCTCACTACCCTGTGGCTTCACCGAATCTGGTAGCAAACAGGGGGAACTTCAAAATCTTCTTCCATCTCATCGTTACAGCCTATCTCAATCATTAGGGCCTTCACATGATCCTCGATGTCTTTCTCTTGGAGAATCGTCACAATTTCTGATAATCTGAAGAGAAAGTAGCAAAATATTCATTGATATTTTCAGATATCTCATTAATAAGTACTATATATACACAACTATATCTAACAACACCAACTTCTGACTATTTGATTGTATAATGTGTGCTTATTACAGTTCAGTTGCACAGAGCAGTAGGGCTCATTTCACCCTTTAAAAAGCAATATAATATTTTTTGTGTTCATCACTGGACAGGCCAGTTGCAGGGTAAATTTCTTCCTGCTATGCCCTAACAATGTGGCTGAACCCCCAACTTTAGCTGGGCACTTCCCTCATCATAATTACACAGCCTTTCTGAGACAGATTTCCCAAACTCATTTCACTTAGAACCCCTATTACCAACACAGAGCAAAGGATTTCATCCAGTTAGTCCGAGTTGCATATGAACCTCTGTTCCAGAGGTGAAAGGATTACACATCCACTTCCTAGTCCCCTGAAAAAATGGCATCATTAAGTTAGAAACTCAATGAAGCAGTTTTAGAAGGACCGACTTAAAGAAAAGTTTCTTAAATTAAATGTGATATATTGTTGCTGAGGATGTGAATTGACAATTAAACCAAATAAAAAAGATTTTAAAAAATACAGTTTATATGAGATAGTACAAAATAGTGTAATTATGAAGAGAAAAGAACATTTCCAAAGGATTTAGATAAATGATTGGGCGGAACATTAGTAGATGCAGTTTCATGTTGCAAAATGTGAGGTAGTACACTTCGGTCATAATAGTAGATTGGAAATACAATCTAAACGGGGAAGCTAAAAGCAGGCTCACACATTATTAAAGGATATATATATGATATTTATTTCCGTTGAAATCGGGAGAGATGTAAAACCAGCTGCCAGTGTGCTATCACCTGTTTTACACTATCGCACAAAGTCAAGATCTACTCCTCCAAGTGCAATGCCATGGCTGATTGACTAGTTATTAAAAAAAAGTGTCGCTCCTGAGCTAGCAAATTGTCAGGATGTATAAGTGTTGCTTGCTAGTAAACATACTGACCACCAATCAACCAGTGGACATAATAGTTTTTCGACGGATGCATCACAAGATAATTTTGAAGAGAAGAATTTATTTTCAGTTTTGCGGTTACCAGCGTTTATAGGTCAACAGTAGGCTGGTGATACCAACCAGCTCACGGCAAGCTCCTTGAACAATCTCATTGTTGCTCTACACGGAGGCAAGATTTCACTGGTCTTTTAAAAGATTTCATATCCATTTATGTTTTTAGCATGAAAAGTTTTAAAAGCCAGTTTTCCTGACTTTTACTCCCAAGAAATGCCTATTCCCTGGACGCAAAGGTCAGGCAAAAGAGGTGGAGTCCTGTTATTCCGCCATCTTTATGTTGCCCTGGGATATCCAGGGCTTCCATCAAGGGGTGGAGCAGGGACTGTCAGGTTGGAGGGGGGGGGGGGGGCGGGGAGGGTCTGAGGGGACCTGGCACTAAAGGCGAAGAGGACACAAATGGTAAGTCAGATCCCTTTTTTCCAGTGATGCACCAAATCTTTAGGCCTTCTGCCTGTTGATCTCCAAGGCCAGTAGCCAGGCCCACACAGTTGCACTCCTATTTCTGCCCCATTTTCCCATGCAGGGGGTGGGCCTGCAGTACAACTAGTGCACCAAATTTGGGCACAGCTCAGAATGGACAAGCCTGCCCAGCACCCGGGGAAGAGATGTGTATTTATATATGTATGTGTATATATATGGGCGAGTGTATGTATGTATTAAAAAAAATAGATATACATACACACATCGACACTTGTATCAAATTCCTCTCTGCTATTTTAATGGAGATGTTATACCATTTATCTTAAGCAGGTTAATACCTTCTTTAAAATAGCAGGGACAGAAATTTGATCTCAGCTTGTTAAACAATTGTACAACAACCACCCTACAGTAATTTCTAGCCAATAGAACACTAGCTATTGGCTATCTGCGCCCCCGATCTCTGGCAATTCAGCCCTCCAAGCCCAGACAACTCATTCCTAATTGTGTTTATATTTTGTTTGTTGTTGCCTGACTGGTGAATAAAATCAGAACATCAAAGATCTGTATCAGCAACCACAGATACACGCAGCGCCTGATTGAAACTTGAAATGTGGCCCTCTGTGGCTCTACAACATGAATCTACAGAGATAACAGCTTGGGGGAACCTCTGTTATTGGGTTAAAGTGAAAATGAACATGCTTTGCTTGAGCTAGACTGGGATGGTCTTACTCAGCACTCGTTCCACTCACACACTGAAGCAAAGTCCTGCTACGGTCTGGTGTATGTGATACTATCAAGAGATCCTGTGTTTTTTTTTAAAAAAAGCTATAGGAAATGTCCTGGAGTGGTATCAGAGAGGAAATAACCACAGGAGGATGTTTACTCCACCCGTCAAGCAGCAGCTAAAATTTAACATCCTTCAGCTGCCGGCTTGGAGGATAATCTCCAGCCTTTGGAACCACACACATGAACAGAAATGTAAGATATTTCCAACAAGTACAACAACAACAAAAAAGTCCCAGGCAGTGGAGTCATGTTAAGGCAAGACTCCTTGTTGTACCTGCCGAGGTCGGGCTATCTCAGCTCCAGCGAGCCCACTCACTCACTCCCTGATTTAAGGAAGTCTTTGTTCCAGGGAGGGAAACACTGAAGGTTTGCGTCTGCTCCACATTCACGGGCAAAGGGAAAGGAGGCAGGGAAGGAGCAGAGAGGGATTAGTCAGAAAATCTCTCTCAACCTTAGTCTTTCTTCGTTTATCCTTTTTTGTTTCCTATCCGAGTAACTAAAACTTATAAAAGGTTAATAAAGTTCACGACAATACAAGCTTAAATGGTCACCGGGTTTTGGCTCGGTACAAAATGAATTTGTATTTTTATATGGGTGTTTCAATGTAGCTATTAAATATATTATTATATAAATATATTTTGCTTCATTTTTATTGTGTTCAACTTTAATTGGATAGTCTCCATCTTTTTAACAGGGGTTCAGTAATTGGACTTCAATTAAACTTCACACAGCAACAAAACAAAGTTCATTTCTTTGTTGAGGTAATCTGATTATTATTATAATATATATTTAGATATATGGAACCACTAATCCCATCATTCAAGTCCCTTTGTAAGGAACAGTATAATTACTTACTTTTCCTGAATTCCTTTTCACTTTAACTATAATGTACTCCTTGTTTACTGAGAGATTTCAGGGCAAAGGCACCATCAAAAGATTATTAATTTAATTGGCAAATAGTTCGCTCAAACCAGAGACAGTGGTCGGTTTCACTGGTCAATTACCGTGTGAGTTTCTAGGGCCCAAAACAAGCACCCCTCTTGAATCCAGCCGTTTTACTCTGTGTGTAAAAGGTGGTTTGGCCAGTGGTAGTTACAGCAACGGGGGCAGTAGTTCTTTAAGAAAGCAGCGCCAAGGAATTTAATGCGTAAACACTGATGGGACGCAAGGCCTTGTGACCAGTGCTTCTCAATGCAGTCACATAGGCCTTCAGATGCTGGCTCACCAGGTTTGTTGTCCTCTTCTTGTAAACAGATGCCGGGTGGAATGCTGTAGGTCACCACTAACCACTGAATGGGTAGAAAGAGCGTGTAGTGGGACAATGTATTACATTGGGAAATGTTGGGTTCAAAGAGGGCATTTGTTCCTTACTGTTAAAGACTTTTCATAATATCAGCGCATGATGAAAATTTAAAAAAAATATTTATTTAGAAGAACTTGCATTTATAAGGTGCCTTTCATTATCTCAGAATGTCCCAAAGCACTTTACAGCCAATAAGTATTTTAGAAGTGCGGTCACTGTTGTAATGTAAGAATCAAATATAACACATAGGAACAAGAGTAGGCCATTCAGCCCCTCGAGCCCGCTCCGCCATTTGATAAGATCATGGCTGATCTGTGATCTAACTCTGGCCCAAAAAACACGAGCACGTTATCATGTGATCCGATCCTGAATTCGAAGACTGGCGATCTTTTATGTAGATATTGGGGTTTTATAGAGTTCCATGACACGATGACATCTCAGCTGGTTTGCAGGCCCTCTGATTAAGTGATTCTGGATCGGTGGGGGGGCAATTTTACCCTAACCCGCCTGTCGGGAAACTGACGGGATCGGGTGCAATGCTGGTTTTACACCCCGACCGATTTTACTCTCTGTTAAAGTCAATAAAGAGTAATATTGGGCGGGGGTTCCCGCCCAGTTAGTTAGGTTAAAATTACCCCCCTTGTATCCAATCAGATCGTCATAATCCCCAAATCCGACGCATTGATTGGGTCTTTTGAATCTAAACAGGGAGATCTTTTTGCTGCCAGGTTAAACTGCTACAGGTTGTGGAGTAAAGGCCAGCCACCATTATACTGTGTAACACTGGTCATTGTACAATATATTGAGTTTACATCCTAAAACACACATTACCTTCAGGGGAAGGCGAAGGGCCTTGCATCACTAAAGCACACCATTTAAATTAGTCAGACGAGGCACCCAGTTTTGGGAAAGTTATACTGTAGTTACGACCCGCAACTGGTCTGATACCAGTTGCTGTACAAGGCAATTCACAGCCAGTACCTCCCGATTTATGCTGCAGGCTGTGAACTACACTTCAACAGTCAGGAGAGAGCTCTGAGCCTTGCAACAGTTACTCTCGGATGAAAAGCTTTCATCTAGCACTGCAAATTTTGAATGTTTTGAAAGAATGGGCGGGAGTGTTTACACGGTCAAAACACAAAACAAAATAAAATTCTGCTCAAGTTCATAATGTGCTCGAAAACTCCCCTCCCCTGGCCACTCCCTAAACCTGGCTTGATGCCGCACTGGAGTAAGATTTTTTGCAGTGTTGAGCCCAAATGGTGTGAAAAAGGGGGTGGGGTTGGGGGGGTCTTACACTGCTGCAGTCCAGTCAGATTGGCAACCTACTCCGACATTATACTGTCAGTCTTGCATTGCTGCAAAATACAAATCAACATAAATGAGGCAACATAATTAAACCCAAAGGGGGTAATTTTGTCTTTGTGCGATAGTGTAAAACAGATGATAGTGAATCGGATGTTGGGAGAGATGTAAAACGGCCTGCCAATTTGCTATCACCTGATTTACATTATTGCAAAAAGTCAAAATGACCCCCATAGAGTCTATAATCACAGCATAGTGGGCCTCAATTGAAAGGAGAGTTACAGACCTCTGTGATAATCGCTCCTTCTGTTTCTCCTCGCTCATGATTGAACCGTACAGCATGCAAATCCCACAGGTGACAAAAGTAACGTCCAGATTATGTTTATTCTGCAAAATAGCAAAACAACGTGCAGGTTGATGAAACTTCCCCTTCAGCTGGGCAGACAACAAGAAGCAAATACAAGCAGAGTTTGCTCACCTGTACCACATTTCTGAATTCAATGATGATGAGGATGAAGGCGAAGATCCCATTTGTAGTTAATTACAATTCCATTTTCTGGGGAGAGGAGTTGCCTACTTATACAATTTCTTTGTACTGTACTTTATTTTTATTAAAAGCTTCAAAAGAGAAAAGGGTCACTCTTTTCAAAGCAGCACACCTGGCTTAAGAAAATATGTGTACTTTAACACCACTTTTAATACTAAACTTCATCATTGTGGTAATTCAATAAAGTAGCAAAATTATGAAAAATCTTTGATCTGTAAATCAGCAACCAAAAAAAAAATCACATTATGTTTTTTTTATTCTTGACTGCACAGCTTCTTTTCTTTGCTAAAACAGAGGCTCAAGTAACATACCGTCGTCATTCAAAGCCTCCTTCATGCATTAGTGGGCAGATACTGCCAATTACAAAGGATAGCGCATGCCCCATTTCAGATGCAGATGTTCAGCTACATGTTTACACTTGAAATGTCAACTCAACAAAAGTTTGGCTCCTGTTCTGACAGCAATCTGCCGACATTCATCCACTTTATCAGAATTCCCCTCTCACAGCACTTGCAGGACTGCTCCCTCCAGGCTCCTTGCCCAGGGACTACCCACAAGCACGCTCTTTGCCAGTGACCATTAATAATTAAAAAAAAAAAATATATATATATATATTAAATAGAACTTTATTAAAGCTACTTGAAAAGTTCAATTGGCGTAATAATTAACAACAAAGCAGCACAGTCTGAAATCTTGTACTAGTCGCAACCCCGCGGCATGCTAAGGAATCGTTTTCTACAGTCTATGTGGAAGATCCAGGACTAAGCTGTGAGGTGCATTTATGGCAAACAGTTGCTGGGAGGGAAGGTTCCAGCCCCTAATGTCAGGCCACTGAGCACCCTGGAGTGAGGCCAGCCTCATGGTTGGCACCACTTTGCCAAAGCCTCTCACATGAGAGCATGAGCATGAAGTGGTTGGCAACAAGTAAGCCTGATACACGACACCGGACTTGGATATCTGGAACTTGAAGACCGTCGCCACTTTCCAAGGTGTCCTATGTAGGTCCTTGCCTCACTTTGAATGCAGAGGTCCCATCGTTTAGCTGATGAGAACTTCGGAGACTTGGGGTTAAAAAAAACCATTGGAAGGTGTTATTTGGAGGCAGTGTATGAATGTATGTGCTTATTTATCTTGGCTTTGGTGCCTACCACCATTGAGTTGTACAGAGGCTAGCGGCTGCTGCTGATGCTCCACATCAACAACAAGAACAACTACTTGTATTTATATAGCGCCTTTGATATAGTTAAACCTCCCTAAACCTCTCAAGGTGCTTAGGTGATTGCATTACCACCATTCTCCTGACTCCAGCACTGGACTGTGGCTGTGCGGGCAATTCTGGGAGTTCTACTGCTGAAGAAGCCTGAAGTGCCTGTACCCAACTGCCAATTTTAATATAAATTTTGCCCAATTGTTTGCCCAGAGGAGGGTATACTTTAAAATTTTAAAATTGTCATCTTTGTGTTCAAATCCCTCCATGGCCTCACCCCTCCCTATCTCTGTTACCTCCTCCAGCCCTACAACCCACCGAGATCTCTGCGCTCCTCCAATTTTGGTCTCTTGCGCATCCCCGATTTTAATCGCTCCACCATTGGCGGCCATGCCTTCAGCTGCCTGGACCCTTCATAAATGCTGGAATTCCCTCCCTAAACCTCTCCGCCTCTCATCTCCTTTAAGGCACTCCTTAAAACCTACTTCTTTGACCAAGCTTTTTGGTCACTTATCCTAATATCTTCTTATGTGGCTCGGTGTCAAATGTTGTTTGATAACACTCCTGTGAGTTGCTCTGGGACATTTTACTACATTAAAGGTGCTATTTAAATACAAGTTGTTGTTGTTTATACAATAGAACCCAAGAGGCCTGACAGGATGGGTGGGGGGGAGGGGGGGGATAATATCTTTTCCTTCTTTATATAAAAACAACTCGCAGAAGTTAGGACAAAGGAGACAAAGCTAGAAGTTAGTGGATTAGTTGTAAAACTTGACTTGGACAGTTTGTGTGAATGTGTCTTTTCTGGGCCCAGTTGTGTGTGTGTGATGTCTAATGCATTAAGCCATCCCATTTATGAAAAAAATATCAAAAAGGAAATTTACAGCAGTAGCTGACCGAGAATGGTAGAGATTTGGGAGTGGGCTGCTCAGCCCTTCAGCCGCAGGAGGTATGGGGGCCCAACCAAGTCAGTATGTGGCACACAAAAGCAGGGTGCATTATTATTGCTTGTTGAGGGGAGGGTTGGGTGAATTGTTGGAGGTTCAAGGGCAAGTCTGTTTAATTTGTTATGAATCTTATTTTGAGGAGTTTAGATTGGGGCGGGTTATACCGCTGTATCTCGCTGAATTTGCTTTTCCTAACATGAGACTGGATAGACTTTTTTTGCTGGATTGTGTTGGGTGGAAAATTTTATATAATCTGATTGGTGAATAAAAAAATTAAGAAAATAACCAATTAGAGAGGAGAAAACATACCAAGGCTTAAACAAACATAATGCTGGAGTTTTGTTGCCCCATATACTCCTGCTAATATTATATCGTGCCTTTCACAACCTCAGGATGTCCCAAAGGACTTTACATCCAATAAGTACTTTTGAAGTTCAGTTATAGTGTAAGAAAATGCGTCAGCCAATTTGCGCACAGCAAGGTCCCACAAACAGCAATGTGAGAATGATCAGATATACTGTTTTTTGGTGTTGGTTGAGAGATAAATATTGACCAGGACACCAGGAGAACTGCCCTGTTCCTCTTTGAATAATGCCATTGTATCTTTTATGTCCACCTGAGAGGGCAGACGGGGCCTCGGTTTAACGTCTCATCCGAAAGACGCCGCCTCCGACAGTGCAGCCCTCCCTCAGCACTGCACTGAGAGTGTCAGCCTAGATTTTGTGCTCAAGTCTCTGGAGTAGGTCTTGAACCCACAACCTTCTGACTCAGGCAAGAGTGCTACCCATTGAGCCACTGCTCAGGTAAAACAAAATTGACAGATTCCACAGTCATGGTGTAGATGACGGTCAAAGCAGTCACAGAAATATTATTGGAAGGATATTTTTCTATATTTATGAGCTTGCACAGCTCCTGTGGTTGCGATCGTCACTGACTGCTATGGACTTTATATTAGTACGAACGATGGCAAAACTTTGGAGATGGGGGGAAATGAGAAAGATATATTTTTTTAAATCACTACTGTTTGCTCAGTAAGAGTACAATATTATCATAGAGACAGGAAAGGCAATGATCTGGTGCTGGGGTTTACTGTTACATTTCAGGTAAGGGCTACTGAACAACAGCGGTTGAGAAATAACCGTAATATGAGAAATTCCACTTTTCTTCAAGTATGGTGGAAAGTAAGGGGTAGGTTATGTTCGTGCAATACTCACTTTTTATTATGTTTCAGGTTGGTTAATAGTCTGTCTTATCTCCCCCGCCACCCCTTCAAATATTACACTGTGCAAAACATACATGACTATTGTTGTTCCTTGCAAAATAAATACATATGGTTTGTTTCTCAGAATTAGAGGTTAGATGTCAATCAGGTTCTTGCCGTGATACCAATCTCACTACTGACACAGCTGGAGGTGTGCCAAGTTAACAGACTAATACAAACACACGCAAGCAATGTGCTAGGTCAGCTCTTAAGAGGCTGTGCTATCGACAACACTAACTTGTGCCTACCTGTGTTCATCTCACTTGACAAGTATCATTCCCCTCTGTAACGAATGTTACCCTTGAACCTAAAATGACCCTCCTGTCCATCAGACACCAGCTGAGTTCCACTTGCACATCTATCCCAGGTTTATTAGGCTCCCCAATAAGACCTCTTGACAGTTTATTTATTTTTTCATCTTCTCGCTATTAGCTCTTTATCTCTGTTGTCATAACAATGCTGCCTTTGCTATAAGGTGAGGCAGCAAAGCCCTGTGACTTCAACCCTCTGAGCACTGAACAGGTTTCGTGGTTTGTGGCAAAATCATGTTTGACTGGAAGTTTGTGACCGAGAATTTTCTGACAATGTGTGCTCACTCAGGGTGGAGAAAGTAATAATCTCCCCAATAAAATAAAGACCAATGTTCCAACCAAACCATTCACTCTCAGGTAAATTGCTCAATTGAGTCACTCTCATTAAACCTTTCAAGCAATGTCTGCTTCTATATATGAAGTGCGCGCTGGGAAATTGCAGACTTACATAGAATTTACAGCACAGAAACAGGTCATTCAACTCAACCGATCCAAGACGGTGTTTATGCTCCACATGAGCCTCCTCTCACCCTACCGACATCTCCTTCTATTCCTTTCATCATCATGTGTTTATCTAGCTTCCCCTTAAATGCATCTATGCTATTCGCCTCAACCACTCCATGTGGTAGCAAGTTCTACATTCTCCCCACTCACCAGACTCAGAGATTGTTTGTTAAGAGAAGAGCATAATTCAGTTCTTATCTGAGGGGCGTGGGTTCAAACACGGTGTTATTTGGTGAGGGGGGGGGTGCGGGTGGGTGGAGCTGTTTAGTGGTAGGAGAGAGGCGCGCATAATGATAGAACAGCTCTCAATGAATATTATTGTGTGAATAACTTAATATTCCGCAGTCCCTAGTTTGATGGCAAAGTGCTTCTGGCGTCCTTAAACCGGGCCTGTGCGTGCCCAGCCAGGTACAAAGAAAACATTCTTTACTTTAAAAAAAAGGAAGGATCCAGACTGTGTTTTAGTTATAGTTTTCTTTGGTTAAGAATTTTACGGAATTGCATTTATGAACATGCATCCCACTTTTATTCAAAAGGATAACTGAATCTTCCATGGGTGTACTGGGAATGAAAATGGCCTCCATCTTTTTTATATGTGTGAAGATGTTTGAGTTCTATAGATTGGTAAATATAATCAATAACATGAATATGCATCACTGGCTAAGTCACGCTGTGAAGCTCAGTATAATAAATCAAAGAAGTTGACAGGAAAGTTATTGTTACCTTAAAATAATCCAGGAATTCTTTCAGCGTCATCTCTTCACCATTTTGTTTAATGCCTTGAACATTAAAGCGATCCCATATTGTCCATTCGATGTCACCGTACTGCAACATTGAAAAGACAAAGTTACTCAGAGGGTCACTGAGGGGATATTTAAGGAGCTTCAAGTTTGTGTACACATTTGGGTGTGTTGGGAAGGGGAGAGAGATGGCATGTATCTGGCCTGTGCATAGGTTACCAATTCTGGTTGAATGTATTCCTGGAGATTTCATCACATGACCCCCTGCCTCCAACTGCCCCGTTCACCCCCGCCCCCCCACGCTCCCGTCATTGGTCACCCAACGTGTCCATCCTCGCAGCACATCGCATTCCCACAGCCAATTGGAAAGCGAAATGACTCTTCATTACCCAATTGGATAATTCTTGACTGTCAAGTCAAACAGCCTTTTTCCCATCTCCGGTATTTTTACAACTAATAAACAGAAGTGTTCAAAGCAAATGAAAAGAACAAACCATTTCTTTTAATTGCCCCTATGATTTTTCTCTGGGGTTTGCTCACAGCTGGGTCCTGGAGATTATTCTTCAATTTCTGGAGATTCCAGGCCAATCCTGGATGGTTAGCAATCCTACTCGTGCATTTATTTGTTTACCTGTGTCTGATTATACGTGTGTATTAGAGAAAGATTCTTTGCATATAATTTACCCTAAGGGAAAAGGTTGAACTTTAATTGTTTATTTCTGAAAAAATCTAAGATTTCTTCAAATGAACTTAATCTTTAGACAGTGTACCTAATTTTTACATTCCAGGGCAGATATATTTGTTTACATATTTGTTTACTTCTAAACCACTCAATTATCAGAAACGCAAAGCCCCGGAAGATAAGCAACATTGGAAGGCTATGCCTTTAAAATATATTCTTTTACACTGAGCCACCAAATTGTTATCAAAATACACACCTTGGATTGAAACAATAAGTGTCATCACTTGAAGGACAGTCTCTTGTGTGAAAATGATTTCACTATTGCCTGTTTTATAATATTGGACGCAATAACCTTCCAACCCACAATCAACCCAAAATAGGTAAAGTGGGTTTGTTCTTTTTAAAGAGTGATCAGATGACAACAACTTGCAATTTTATAGTGCCTTGAATGTAGAAAAATGTCCCAAGTTGCTTCACAGAGGTAGAAGGAAAATGGACACTGAGCTGACTCTACCAATGTGGCACTGTAGCAGTGTTCTGTGATACTTGGGACACCACTTACACAAAGCAGTCCTAAGTTCCCAGTGCCAGCCACAGTGCACTATATAAAAACCCGCAGAAGTTAGGACAAAGGAAGCAAAGCTAGAAGTTAACAAAATAGGTGTATATCTTGACTTGGACATGATGTGGAGATGCCGGTGATGGACTGGGGTTGACAATTGTAAACAATTTTACAACACCAAGTTATAGTCCAGCAATTTTATTTTAAATTCACAAGCTTTCGGAGGCTACCTCCTTCCTCAGGTGAACGATGTGGAAATGAAATCAGTGATTGCCTTGGCAACGGGCAGTTGAAAAAACTGTCTGTTATCACCAGCATTGTTCTGTGAATTATAAATGCGACTTCATTTCGAGGATTTCATTTCCACATCGTTCACCTGAGGAAGGAGGTAGCCTCCGAAAGCTTGTGAATTTAAAATAAAATTGCTGGACTATAACTTGGTGTTGTAAAATTGTTTACAATTGACTTGGACAGTTTGAGATTGAGTTTGTGTGAGTGGTCTTTTATAGGCCCAGTCGTGTGTGTGATGTCTCACACATTAAGGCATTCCATTTATGAAAAAATATCAAAAAGGAAATTTGCAACAGTAGCTGAGCAAGAATGATAGCGATTTGGGAGTGGGCTGCTCAGCCCTTCAGCCACAGGAGATATGAGGGCCCAACCAAGTCTGTATGTGGCGCACAAAAGAAATACAGGCTTTGAAATGAACTTGTGTTAAATAACTGGGTTATGTCTCCATTAAAATGGTACGGATGAGCACGTTAAATGTTTGTACGCTAATATTCGTACAGGCTGTACCCAAAAAACACTGCAAAAAAATAGTGACAAAGTTCCAAGGTGAAAGTGATTGCAATCTAGCCTTGAAGCTCTCATCCCTCATTGGGACGTACAACCTCTTCATTCCATCTGTCCTGGCATAGGCAAGATGGGCCGAATGGCCTCCTTCCGTGCCGTAAATTTCTAAATTTCTATCGCTCCTCATTCCGTTTCCTTCAAAAATAACTCCCTTGTAACAAACAAAAAGTGATTGCCCTTCTCAAAATATGAAAACACACACACACAAACACAAGAGAGGGAGAGAGATATTTATATATAAATAAAATATGATGTATGAGAGAGTAAACCCTCACTCTTTGGGTTGCAGCAGTGAGCAATAATGACCTGAATCTTCAGTTTTGGACACTGCTACAAGCACTGGGGTCAGTAGTTTAGCATTGCAGCCTTCAACTGAGAACAATGTTTAGAGACACATAAGTAGACTGATTGATGTGTTTTGCTGGGTATAAGCAGAGCGGCTATATATTCATTTATCTTATAGGCTTGTTATAGTGTAAATGCTTTTCTCTAATTTCCCTTCATTCAAACTATATATACATAATCTTGGGCAATGGGTATCTCCAGTTCACCCTCTCCCTGTACATTAACTCACTATCTGTTTGTACAGTTATCTCTTCCTCCCCCACTCTTTCTGCAGGACAAAAAAAAAATCATTATTGAGATATATAAATCTCCTGGCTCCTATTAATGTCTCAGCCCCTGTTATTTCATCTGTCTCTCTGCCGCATTTTCCTCGCATGTCTGGCTAGGTTCATGCGTCTTTTCCAAAGGGGGGGGGAAGAGGGGGTGGGGGTTTGCCTACAGCTGCTCCCTCTCTCCAGCCCGTTTCCTGTCTCCATCAATCCACACGTGAAGTGGGGGAGGAAAAGGGGAGCCGAGAGCGGAAACGCTGCCACAGACTGATGTGAACCAATAGCCTGGGCCAGCCGGAACATTAAACACACACCATTATAACATCGAGAATACTGCAGTCCAGGAACAACTAAATAACAGCAAGCAGACTGCTAATGAGGAACAGATCTCGAAAGCAGCCTCTCTCGCTCTCGAACGTGAATCCTGCTCCATTTCACAATTTGCAAAATAACAGCAAAATGGGCAATCATTGTCACGTGTAACTTCTTATGAAAGTTTTTGGCTTTTTTTTAAAGAAAAAGAATTCGGAATATGATCTTTCGGTACTGAAGGCAGGCTGGGTCTGTACAGGATCAAATTAATTTTGCCGGCGGAGTGGGGGTGGGGGATTGATAATTGAAAAATTGGGCTTCCTTAGGGATGAAAAGAGTAAGTTAAAATAGAGGTTGGACTATTTGGAATGAAGTAGTTCTTCAAAGCAGGGAGATCGTAAAAGAAAGATTTAACTCTTTATGAACGGGAAGACTGACTTTCTTCACATAGAAATTCAGACTTTGGTTAGAAAATACCTTTCTGCAGATACTCAGAGGTTGGATGTGACAAAAGCCGAGTATGGGTACATCCTGTGGGCGGGTTGGGGTTAGGGTTGTCATGTGCACCCATAACACTTGTCATTTGGAATTCTGTCCAATTATTTTTCAAACGCAATCGGTATTCGACAACTGTTTTAATTAAAAGGTGAGCCCAGAACATCTGGATTTCAGTCCCGTGAGGATTGGCAACCAGGATGTGATCTTAACGCGAGCCTGCAGTGCGAGAGGTTACAGTCCAATTCTTATGCAGGCTCCCCCCTCCAATCAATCACAGCTGCAGTTTTAACTGCGCTCACATTTAACCCCTGTTAATGAGGTTTAATCTGTGCTTGCTGCAGACATTCCAAAGCGCCATGGGCTCAGTCATTGCCCGATCTTTCAAATGACTGGAGATTATAGTATCAATGCTGTACGGAGTCTTGTCCGAACTTGCATGAGCCTACACCCAGCATCATCCGCGCACTCACTAACCTCAGTTCAAGCCAGGCACTGGCAAGAGTGGCCGAATCTTCTTTTTGTATCAGGGTGGGTACCGTTGTATGAGGTGGCATTAAGACGTGTCTCGCAACAGTTGCGGAGAGGAAATTCATCATAATAGGACGTGATGATTAAAATAATACTTCAGGAAACAAGTAATAAATCAGATCCGGGCATGAGGCTTCCTGAGGAAATGAGGGTCTCCCTTGCAAGGCTGGGGCTCAGATAAAGGGAGCAGGGATCCCTTTAAACGTTTACTATGCAAAAAAAATTATCAGATTATTATTGCTAGTGCAACAAAGGAACTGACTAACCTCAGAAAACAATTCTTGTGAAATTCTATTAATATAATTATTGTATGTGTCTACGCACAGTTAACAAAAGGCTACATTGTACCCAGATAATACAATCTACTCGAGTACCATACATAAATACACACAGTCTAGTGCAGATTTTATTTCATTAGACTTTCCAATAATTGAAAATAACTTTCAATTTCAAACTAAAGATTATTCATAAAGTGCTTGACCGTAAGATATAAGCTTGTGGGAACTGAGTCCCTGAATTTGCATTGGGACATCCTGACATTGCTCAAGCTTGCAAATAGACAATAAGTTCAAACATCAACTTCCTTTAAGTACTTCTATTAAAGTGAAAGATTATTGTACACAAAAGTGCACTAGCTTGCAGATGTGCAACTTAACATGTTTAATGGTTTTGACTATTGCAGAGTTTAGCAATGTCGGTCCCCAGTGGTACAAAAACTGACAGCTATATTCCAAATAACCTATTTCAGTGGTCACAGGGGATGTGAGCAATTACACCAGAGCAAGTTTGGTTTCTTATCCTGATGATCATGTGCTTACTCATCTAACCCCAGTGTACAATGTTCCACTGCAGTAGATCGACATCTCCTGCCAATTACTAGTCAATAGTTTATACAATTTCCTGCCTACGTCTAAAACAAATAAATACATGGCTTTTTTTTAAAGAAGAAAATCAGGGTTTAATCTCCACACCATCATTTCACGGTACAGTAGTGCCAAATTAGGTTCTAATTAATGTGAGCACAGCCTGGTCCTGCTGTGGTGCCCCTGGATATCCTGAGGTGACCCCCAGGGGTTATAGAGTCCCAACAAACTTCTCTCATACAACCCAGCAGCAAGCCAGTTAATGAAGGCAAATTGAAAAAAAAAAGAGAAGTGACTTATTTGAGGGTCGCCAAGAATGCGGACATGGTAGTGGTTTGTGTAATGAAAGAGCCTCTTTCAGCTCTTGGATGTAGACAAAGACCTCGACACACAATTGAGATGTTCATCAAAAGGGGAGGAAGGACGGGCTAATGTACTGGGCACAAATACAAGGCTTTTGCACAGGACTTTTATTATATTTTCCCTTTAACTTTTATCTGAACAGTCATCCTGTTCTGCAGTCAGATGCTCCAGGGCTCTTTAGCACAGCCACCCGTGACCTCCCCAGTGACATTCTAACGAGCTCTCTCATCTGGCCGCAGTACAAGAACCGATAATCGAAAAGCAATTACTCCTCCAAAAAAAAAAGTAGTTCAAATAATCAAACGGACATAGAAAGCCAGACCTCTGCCAAAGAAATGAGTAAGACATTTCGGCATCAATGAGCGTTTTGTCTGAGGATGTGGCGATTACTGTGCAATCCTGAGCAGGATAAAACTTGACCATCCAGAAAAGCAAGGAGTGTGCCTTGTGGTTTGTGCTTTAACTGTAGACGTTTGTGTCATCAACAGAGCACAACCTCCCAAGCACTGCAAATTGATTTTTTTGTTGGATGAATGGATTACACCGTGCAGAAATGCTCGAGTCAAACAGCAAGTCTTCACCTCAGGGACTGGACCCAGGAGTATTTATCCCCTCCCAGTCAGTTCCAATCAGTCCAATAGAGTTCAGTCACTGAAAACACACGCAGAATATTGAACGGGGAACAAAGGTGACTCTAAAAAGAGTTATATCGGAACTTAAATACCAGCTGAAACTGTGCCGGCTTCAAAGTTACCTTACGGCACGAGATTAATTATTTCCCGTATTCCCCCTGTTTCCAAAATGATTATATTTATACAATGTGCATGAAATTAAAATGAATCATTTAAAAAAAAGTGACTCACGGATAACACAATGTCATCAGCAAGGTGTCAGCCTTGGTTCAGTGGTAGCACTCTTGCTTCTGAGCCAGAATGTCGTGGGTGCACGCCCCAGTCCAGAGACTTGAGCACATAATCCAGCCTGACACTTCAGTGCATTGTCGGAGTTGCCGTCTTTTGGATGAGGCATAAATCTATCTCTGGCTGTAAAGCACTTTGGGATGTCATGAAAGGCACTAATATAAATTCATGTCCTTCCCTTTTGAATTGAATTGGAATAAACAACGTCACTACACACACCTGATCATTTTGATAAGAAGCCCATTCTTTCCACAGCCTGGGCACAATCAACTCTATCATGGCTCTGTTCAAATGCATCGAGAGGCTGATTTTACTCTTCACCACTCAGGCATAAGAACTTGGAGGATGAGTTACTGAAGCATTTACTACAAATTTGGGAAGAAGCCATTAGTGGTTTTCCTTCCACTAAAATGAATGGATGGAAAATCATGAGAAGCTTGAGTCCAAATTTGCAGTAAGAGCTACTGCTTCACCAAACTCTTATGCCTGAGTGAAGAAGAGGAAAATCGGCCCCTTAATTTCCTGAGGAAAGTCTCTGCCAAGTTAACCCCTCCCCAGATAAATCAAGTGAAACTCAGGCTATCCAGCTAACCTTGCACCCCATATTGTATATCCTTGACCAGTTGTCTCCCATGCTGTCATTTCTGTTGTCTCAGCATCTCAGGAACCATGTGCAACAAAATGTTCCATAATCTCTACCTGTACTTAGCTTTGGGAGGCATAAATTATGTTCCTAGCAAGGTATTTATCCATTTGTTCTTAAAAAAGTGTTGATTGGAACAGTAGTAAGGGGCCAAAAGTCCACGGCCCCTCTGGTGCACTCAAACCATAAGTCCAGTGGGAGTGCAGTGGAAAGGGTGCAAATTAGGCCGAGGCCTCGACATGCTGGGTCAGGGCCTGTCTGCCAATTTTCCGCAGGACTTTATTTGGGACGGACCTATCCATAGAGGAGCGAGCGCCCGCCCATGATATAAAAATGAGGGCTACTTCCCCGAGCCCCTGAAAAGTTCAGTGGGGTCTGCAGTGGAGGACGCTGTTGGCTATGATTCCAGTGTAATTAGTGGGATTGCTAGCTCGTGCATTTTCAGGGTCTAACTGCTTTTGCTGGGAGTCTAATTCATTTTTAATGTCAGCTTGGCTCAGTGGTAGTGCTCTTGCCTCCAGGTCAGAACGCTGTGGGTTCAAGCCCCACTCTGGGACTTAAGTGCATAATCTAAGGTGATAATCCAGTGGAATATTCAATCATCTCAGTCTATAACTAACCAAACCACTAATTCCAATCCAGCCAGATATATATCCAGCTCCTTTATGAAGGAATTAATCATTTTTACATTGTGGGACAAGAGTTTTCGCTAACCTCTAGTAACTACAATAATTATTCTCACACTTATATAGTTTACATTACATTTACATTAACACATCAAAGTGTCTCAAATGGCTTCACACAATGAATTATTTTGAAGCTCCGTTGTTATAGAATCATAGAAAGTTACGGCACAGAAGGAGGCCATTCGGCCCATCGTGTCTATGCCAGACTAAAAAGAGCTATCCAGCTTAATCCCACTTTCCAACACTTGGTCCGTAGCCCTGTAGGTTACGGCACTTCAAGTGCATGTCCAAGTACTTTTTAAATGAGTTGAGGGTTTCTGCCTCTACCATCCTTTCAGGCAGTGAGTTCCAGACCCCCACCACACTCTGGGTGAAAAAATTTCTCCCCAGCTCCCATCTAGTCCTCTACCAATTACTTTAAATCTATGCCCCATGGTTACTGACCCCTCTGCTAAGGGAAATAGGTCCTCCCTCTCCACTCTACCTAGTCCCATCATAATTTTATATACCTCAATTAAATCTCCCCTCAGCCTCATTTGTTCCAAAGAAAATAACCCCTGCCTATCTTTTCTCATAGCTAAAATTCTCCAGTCCTAGCAAAATCCTCGTGAATCTCCTCTGTACCCTCTCTAGATCAATCACATCTTTCCTGTAATGTGGTGACCAGAACTGTATGTAGCACTCAAGCTGTGGCCTAACCAATGTTTTATACAGTTGTAGCATAACCCCTCTGTTCTTATATTCCATGCCTCGGCTAATAAAGGAAAGTATCCCATATACCTTTTTAATCACCTTATCTACCTGTCCTGCTACCTTCATGGATCTGTGGACATGTATCCAAGGTCCCTTTGTTCCCTACACCTCTCAGTATCCTCCTATTTATTGTGTATTCCCTTGCCTTGTTTGCCCTCCCCAAATGCATTACCTCACACTTCTCTGGATTGAATTCCATTTGCCACTTATCTGCCCACCTGACCAGTCCATTGATATCTTCCTGCAGTCTACAGCTTACCTCCTTACTATCAACCACACGGCCAATTTTTGTATCATCTGCAAACTTCTTGATCAAGCCCCCAACATTCAAGTCCAAATCATTAATATATGTTATATATACCACAAAAAGCAAGGAACCTAGTACTGAGCCTTGCGGGACCCCACTGGAAACAGCCTTCCAGTTGCAAAAACACCCGTCAACCATTACCCTTTGCTTCCTGCCACTGAGCCAATTTTGGACCCAACTAGCCACTTTCCCTTGGATTACTTTTTTGACCAGTCTGCCATGTGGGACATTGTCAAAAGCCTTGCTAAAATTCATGTACACTATATCAAATGCGTTACCCTCATCGACCCTCCTTGTTACCTGCTCAGAAAATTCAATCAGACACGACTTTCCCTTAACAAATCCATGCTGACTGTCCTTGATTAACATGTCTTTCTAAATGACGACTCGTGCTGTCCCTCAGAATTGATTCCAATAATTTGCCCACCATCGAGGTTAGACCGACTGGCCTATAATTACTTGGTCAATTTCTTTCTCCCTTTTTAAACAATGGTACAACGTTAGCAGTTCTCCAATCCTCTGGTACCACGTCTGTAGCCAGAGCGGATTGGAAAATGGTGGTCAGAGCCTCCGCTATTTCCTCCCTTGCTTCTCTTAACAGCCTGGGATACATTTCATCTGGGCCTGGCGATTTATCTACTTTCAAAGATGCTAATCCCCTTAATACTTCCTCCCTCACTATATTTATCCCATCTAATATTTCACACTCCTCCTCAATTACAATCTCTGCATCGTTCCCCTCTTTTGTGAAGGCAGACGCAAAGTATTCATTAAGAACCATACCCACATCTTCTGCCTCCACACACAGGTTACCTTTTTGGTCTCTAATAGGCCCTACTTTTTCCTTAGTTATCCTCTTGCTCTTTATGTATTTATAAAACAATTTTGGGTTTTCCTTAATTTTACTTGCCAGTATTTTTTCATGCCCTCTCTTTGCTTTCCTAATTTCCTCTTTATTTCACCCCTGCATTTTCTATACTCCTCTAGGCTTTCTGCAGTATTGAGCTCTTGGTGTCTGACATAAGCTTCCCTTTATTGCCTCATTTTACGCTGTATGCTTCTTTTCATCCAGGAGGCTCTAGATTTGGCAATCCCACCCTTTTTCTTTGTGGGAACATGTTTACTCTGAACCCCTTAAATCTCCCCCTTGAATGCCTCCCACTGCTCTGACACTGACTTACCTTCAAGTAGCAGTTTCCAGTCCACTTTTGCCAAATCACTTCCCAGCTTAGTAAAATTGGCATTTCACCAATTTAGAACTTTTACTCCTGTTCTATCCTTGTCTTTTTCCATAACTAAGCTAAATCTAACTGAGTAATGATCAGTTATATAGGCGAACTTGAGCTTGTTAATTTAAACTTGTGCGAACTAGTTCTATGACCCTCTTCCATATCATTTCCGAGTAGTGTAAACAGTAGGGGACCCAGAATAGACCCACCCTCCTGAGTTCCACTAATCCCTACCTCACAGCTAGAGATTTCTTACTGTTTATCTTCACCCTCAGTTTCTACTGCTCAGCTAATTTTAATTCCAGTGAGCTAATGTGCAGTTAATTCACGCTGATTAATCTTCTTTATTAGACTCCAATTTGGAACATGTCAAATGTCTTCTGAAAATCCAAATATATTACATCCAGTGGATTGCTCCTTATACTATCTTAGTTACTCCCTCAAAAGATTCCAGTGTATTTGTGAGGCAGAATCTCTTGTTTCTAAACCCATGCTGACTATTCTATTTTCACTCTGTACTCTGCAAATGAGAATTACCCATGCATACAGTGCAGTGTAGGTACAGTCTGAGATGATCTGATCTAAAGGCGATAGTTGTACTTAGTAATAAGCATGTGGCAAGTGCATCACACCTAGTGTTGTACGTTACCAGTTTGGCTAATTCCGTCCTGGTCTTTTAATTTCTAAAAAAATGTACTTCATATTTAATTTCTCTTCATGTCCTCTCTTAGGGTTGACCTGCTCCCAACTCCAAAATCCCTACATTGAGTGGGGGAGGGCGCGGGGGTGATGGTGGGGAGAGTATTGAAGTATCATGGTAGAATTAAAAGTCTGGAGACATTAAGGTCTTAAGGGTTGGGGTACTGTACAGAACAAACCATAAACAATTATATGAAGTGAAAAAGTAGACTGGAAAACAAATCTAGGAACTATCAGAATGCTATGAACTTGGTAGGAGGGCGTGGGGCCCCCTGAATTGGAGAGGCTTTTGAATGTAACAGAAATTTTCACTTCACTGTTGCTTTAAAAGGCACCTTCCAGTTAGCTGTTTTAAAAAAAAATTGAATCATTTAATTTTAAATGATTTTTATAAATGTTCTCTTCACCTGAAGGCAGGGTGAAGTTCCAAGGGTGCTGGCAACTCTCTGCTACTTCAGTAATGGCCATTTTACACATGTGCACCTTACCACTGACCATCAGCGAGCTGTTCCATCGTAGGGGATATAGCAGCCAAGCCTGATCCTGTCCTCACTTGAGGTTCAAACGTGCATTTTCTAGCGGGTTCACTGGACAGCAACGAAGAGTGGCAACCCGAGTGGATTACTCCCCTACTTAGCTCAGATGTAAGGAATCTTACAACACCAGATTATATTCCAACAGTTTTATTTGAAAATCACAAGCTTTCGGAGTTTACCTCCTTCGTCAGGTGACCTGGTGTTGTAAGATTCCTTACATTTGTCCACCCCAGTCCATCACCGGCATCTCCACATCATGGCTACTTAGCTCAGAAGCACTAAAGCTAATTGCAGCATCATGTTACTGCCCTGGCTGAAATCAGCGGACTCTGCACGGATCTGGGAAAGTACCTAGGACCGTGCAGCCTGTGAGGGTCAGTAACGTACCATGTGGTGCATCTACCCAAAAGGCCGTTGGGGGAAAACTCTGATTAATTTTAATATTCTTTTGTTTCTTTCCTGTTTATTTGACTGATGGGAAACTAGTTTGGAGGAGTTATTGAGAAGTTCAGTGTGGTTGAACTGAAGCACAACTTTATGGCAGGACTTGTGCCTCTGATTGCCATTATAACAGTTTTTAAAATAAATTTTAATATTTCTTTAATATTTTTAAACATTTTCTGTACCCCCCCCCTCCATTTCCCTCATGATGTTTACCAACCTGTATCTACCACAGCACATTGGAGCATCGACAGATTGCAAAAGGCTCTTGTAATGATTTAATTTTAAAAAGAAAATCAGTTTTCCTTCTCCTTTCTCCTCCCCCTCCCCTGATGTTAACTTCTGCTGGGGTCCGGTTGCCTGGGTGAAGGTGTCTTGTTTGAGTGGCCATTCTTCAAGTGTGGCCCTAACGAGCGAATGTTTGGCAGACTATTTGAACGTGGGGGGAATCACAGCAGGCCCAATCCTGCCTTCGTCCAATGTCCACACACACATGGACTAAACAGGTCTTTTTTGAACGATGTGCTGGCACTGCTGCTCTCAGTGACCGAGAAGGATCCCACATAAACTGCTCAGCACAGCGAGGTGAGAAAAGGGAATAAAATAGGTGCATATTTCAAAAGATCACCAAGGTGTTAGCCTTGGCTCAGTCGGTAGCGCACCCACCACTGAATACGGTTTGTATTTTGGAAAACATGCCAACGAGAAGAGGTTAAGAGGCTGAGTTTATAGTTTCAGAGCTAAACCTGAAAACATCAGCATCATGTGTAGTATAATTGGTTGAAGATCAGACGGTTGTCCCACTTCAGCACATAATCTAGGGCTGACACCTGACTTCAGTGCAGAACTGAGGGAGTGCTGCACTGCTGTCGGTACCATCTTTTGGATGAGGCGTTAAACTGAGGCCTCGCCAGCCCTCCCAGGTGAACATAAAAGATCCCACAGCACTATTCGAAGAAGAGCAGGGGAATTCTCCGGTGCCCTGGTCAATATTTATCCCTCAACCAACATCACGGATAAAGATTATTTGGTCATTATCTCGTTGCTCTTTGTGGGATCTTGCTGTGCACAAATTGGCTGCTGCGTTTTCTTACACTACAACAGTGACTACATTTCAAAAGTAATTCATTGACTGTAAAGCACTTTGGGACGTCTTGAGGGTGTGAGAGGTGCTATAGATATGCAAATTCTTTCTATTTTTCTTATAGTGTTTATTCAGACTGTTTACTTCTAAGTAAATTATACCTTGAATGGCCCTGAAGCAACTGGCAAATGAAGCAATAATGTGTGGTTCTAAAATTTAACATAGTTACTGTTTATATATATTTTTGGACTCTGCTTCTCAAGTCAGGACCAAAAAAAATCACCAAATAGAACTTGTTATCGATCAGTGAGGCTACAAGTACATACTTGTGATGTACATGTTTTTTGAAAGCTGTGTTGTGTTAATGATATGAAAAGCCCGTCTCTGTGTATTGTTTCTCCCTGGGATGAGCAGTGTGATGCAGGCTGCTCTGATGTGGGAGGAACAAAGGCTTTATTTTGATGCTGAACAAGACCCAACACAAGACAACAAGCTGCTTGCTCCAAGGCCAGCTCCAGGAATTAAACACAAAGGGTTTTATACATCGGAAATAAAATGTACTGTGACAATCTGATAGTTATCTAGATCATGTGCGATGATCCAATGGGCGAAAAATGTTTTTCTCCAAGTCTGACTGCAAGACTCACACAGTGAGCAGAACTATGTAACCATTCAGAAGGCTTGGTACCTCTGACACTACAGTACCGGTCCCCCCCAGTCACAGGGTCCCTTTGTCTCAGGCAACAGAACATAGGACTTCATTCAGAAAGTGCATTATTTTTAGCACCAGAACTGTGGATATCCATGGAGCGGACATGGTAGCTTTAATGGCAGAGTACTGAACTCCATTCAGAGGATCCATTATGTTCAGTAATAAATAATTGGGCGATCATACAGAGGGACAATTAACTGAAGTGTTAAGAGTGACGGACTCCCAAAAAAGATGGTCCATTACCTCCAATAATAAAACTGATGAACTCCTGTTTGAAGGGACAACTTGCTCAAGCATTAGGGTATTGAATTTCTGTTCTGAGGGCCCATTATCTCTAGTAATAAAGGACTGGACTCCCATTTAGAGGGCAAACTGCTTCAGGGATAGAATGCTGGACTTTATTTCAGAAGACCAATCAGCTTCATCAGTCAAGTGATGGACTCCCATTCAAACAGCCCAATAGCTCTGGAAGTACAGGATTGGCCACTCATCAGCTTTAGTAATAGAACACTTGATTCCCATTCAATAGCAACAACAACTTGCATTTAGATTGCACCTTTAACACAGAAGACATCTCAAGGTGCTTTACAGCCAGGGGAAAAAGATGAAAGTGATACAGAAACAGACGCCGGCAGAGTTAAGAGAGATGATCCAAAGCTTAGTCAAAAATATGGGTGTGAGAAGGTTTTTGAAGGCGCAGAGAGAAGTGGAAAGGGAGAAAGATTTTAGGGAGGAAATTCTAGACAGTAATGCTGAGGTAGCTGAAGTCCTTGCCACAATTGTGGGTTGGCAGGAGGGGCAGATGCACAAAAAGCCAGAGGACCGAAGGGCGTGGGAGGGGATAGAAGGCTAGAGAAGGTTGCATAGATAGAACGGGACAAGACACGGAGAGGGATTTGAAGACAAGAGCAATAATTTTAAATTCAATGTGTTGGGGGACAGGGACCCATTACCCCTAGTGAACACAGGAGTGATGGGTGAGTGAGACATAGTGTGTGATGAAATACAGACAGCCATATTTTAGACCCGTTAAAGTTTATAGAGGGTGGAAGATGGAAGGCTGGAAAGAAGGATGTTGGAGAAATGGAGTCTAGAGGTGACAAAAGTGTAGATAAGGGTTTCAATAGGGATAAGTGGATATTGTGAAGAAATGCTAGAAATGGAGCACTGGACTCCCATTCAAAAGGCCTCAGGATATTCCCCACCCAGCCTTGACTAACACTCAATCTCAGCAGCCCTCATTGGGTATGCTTTGCTTTTTTTGACTGCTAGATGGTGAAGTGAAAAAGCTATCTAAAGATGAAGACTTCTGAGATGACTGGCTGAAATTTAAAAATTGCATTATCTTGGTGGTTAGATGGCTCATTGCTGTACAGAATGATAAGGAATCAATTTTGAACCTATGATTTCCCACATGGTGAGTCTTTGGACTCAATTGGGAGAACTAGCAGAGAAAAAAGTGGAGGCACTCCTTCACAGAGGTGAAGGTAAAAAAGAACAGAATATACCTCTACGTCAAACTTAATCCTTAAATTGTAATAAATCTGGTAAAAAAAACCTTGTATTTATATAGCACCTTTCACGACCTCAGGACGTCCTAAAGTGGTTTACAGCCAATTATGTACTTTTGAAGTCTAGTCATCATTGTAATGGAGGAAACACGGCAGCCAATTTGCGCACAGCAAGGTCCCATAAACAGAATGTGTTAACGACCAGGTAATCTGCTTTTAGATGTTGGTTGAAGGATAAATGTTGGTCAGGACACGGGGAGAACTCCCCTGCAATTCTTCGAAATAGTGTCATGGCATCTTTTACGTCCACCTGAGAGAACAGACGGGGCCTTGGTTTAACGTCTCATCCGAAAGGCAGCACCTCCAAATAAAAGTCCATTTTATTCTGCACATATTACAAAGACTGGAAAAGTAGGAGAATGCTTCAGGGTGGTAACAGAGCAGGCGTTTAAGACGACATTCATAAACTCCTTTGGTTTCATTGTTATGATTTATACCACCTGAATTGCTAAACGCATCACTTCAATATAACACACTCCTAGGAATCAATTATGTATAAATTATATTTTTGCATTTTAATTTCAAGTGTTCTTACTATACAGTTAGAAAGCCATCGAGATATCAAAAATTTCTGCCTAACTGCTTTCATAATTGGTACTACACATACACCCAGACGTTATAATTAGCATTACACTCCCCAAGAAAACAAGTATCTCCTATCTATTTGCCGACTAGAGTATTGCTCCATTTCCTGGTCAACACGTATTGTTCTTATATCGCAAGTCAATTGCAACGCAGGTGAGTGCTTGAAAACAGCGACTGACACAAAGATTACAACACATTATTTTCTTATCTGTGGGTATGAACAGACAAGTGCAATGTTTTGATGAAGAGTAACACTAAAAAAGTTGTCCGATCTTTCTCTTTCAGATGCTGCTCCACCTGCTGTGGATTTCTAGCATTTTCTGATTTCAATCTCATATAAGAAGTCTGTTGGGTGGAACACTGTGAAAATTTACTGAATAATGTCTAAGGGTTGACCGGATAGAGGTCTTTAAGATTATGAAGGGGTTTGATAGGGTAGACGTAGAGAAGATGTTTCCACTTGTGGGGGAGACCAAAACTAGGCACCATAAATATAAGGTAGTCAATAATAAATCCAATAAGGAATTCAGAAGAAACCTCTTTAACCAGGGAGTGGTTAGAATGTGGAACTTGCTACCACAAGGAGTAGTTGAGGTGAATAGCATAGATGTATTTAAGGGGAAGCTAGATAAACACGAGGGGGAAAGGAATAGAAGGATATATTGATAGGGTTAGATGAAGTAAAAAGAGTGGGAGGAGGCTCATGTGGAGTATAAACACCGGCATAGACCTGTTAGGCTGAATGGCCTGTTTCTGTGCTGTACATTCTATGTAATGTTAAAAGTCTTGTATGGAAGGAAAATTGGTAAAAAGGGCAGAGAGAACAGAATAACAAGGGTAAAGACAGACAAAGCTGGAAGTATAAAGCAGGCAAGTCAGCATCTGAAGAGAGAAGACAGATTAGTGTTTCAGGCGTAGACCCTTTGTCAAAATTGTTCCGATGAAAGGCCTGCACTTGAAATGTTAGCCCGTCTTTCATCTTTACAGATGATGATGATGATGGGCCTGCTGTGTATTTCCCACAAGTTTTGTTCCGGTTTTATATTTCTAGGATTTTTAGCATTTTCAGTAGTTTAGTGTAGGTCTTGACTCAGTGGGAGTACTCTTGTCTCAGAGTCAGAAGGTCTTGGGTTCAAATCCCACTCGAGACACTATAGCAGATAATCTAGGCTGACAGTCAGTGCAATACTGAGGGAATGCCGCATTGTTGCAGGAGCTGCCTCTCGAACGAGACGTCAAACCGAGGCCCTCTCTGTCCTCTCAGGTGGAAGTAAAAAGACCCCATGGCACTATTCGAAGAAGAGCAGGTGAGTTCTCCCCGGTGTCCTGGCCAATATCTATCCCTCAGCCAACATCATTAAAACGGATTACCTGGTCATTAACCTCATTGCCATTTATAGGACAAATTGGCTGCCATGTTTCCCTACATTACAATAGTGACTACATTTCAAAACTACTTCATTGGCTGCAAAACACTTTGGGACATCCAGAGATCATGAATGGTGCTATATAAATGCAAGTTCGTTCTTTCTTCCTTATTTTCTTTTTATCCCTACAGAGTACCAGGGATGTATTGAATTAGCTTCACATGCACACGAACACCACACATCACCTCCTTTTGATGGAGACTCACTATCATCATCATCATCATGGTTAGCCACTATTTGATTGTGCTGGTTTTTGGATTTTGTATATATTTTATGTAAAAATCGGGGGCAATTTCTCCATTCAACAGGAAATTAGAACACAGTGCCCAAGATTTCCTAAACAACTATTACTCCCTTAGGCTGGGAAGCATCTACTTGATGTTCACCACAAGGGAGAAGGAAATGTTTGGGGAACAATTTATTCTGGGGCCACTTTTGCCAGCCAATTCCAGAGCAGCATTGGCAGAAGATTGGCAGCATTGGCAGAAGATCAGCCTCCCCTCACAGTTGAAGCAGTGAAGTGTTCTGCAGGAGGACCTGAGTGGGGAAAGAAGAAAAAACATGATTCTGTTGGACGTGCACTGCACAATGTGGGCCTGAGCCGTACAGATTGGGAAGATCCCAGTTTTGATCCCGAATCTGTGTTGCGTTAGCTGATCTCAGCTGAAACAGCGGCAGGAAAGAAGCCACCCAGGGTTCGCACTCCCGATCTCTATCCAATAGCTCCAGATGCAAAGTGCATGAGCTTGGCTATGAGATTCCCTCACAACCTGCCAGTGTTCATCGTCTATGAAGACGTTCCACTTGGGTAAAGTACCAGAAATCAAATGGCTCCCTCGAAACTACACCCAGCATGAGTGCCTTCAAGAGAGGAAGAGAGAAATTGAGAAAGGAAATAAAAGAATTGGGGCAACAAAAAAATGAAATTCTTACTCAAAGTCTGCTGCAGGGGAAGAACAGAAATCGCGTGGAATGGCACATTTGGCAAAAGAGAAAAGCCATGGCACGAATGCAGAGTTTTAGCAAAGTAAGGTACAAAAGAGTCTGTCTTTTGTTGTCACTTTTACAACAGACAGGGATATATGCAGTGATATATGGACGATGACAGAAATTATAATAACTTGTCTGTTTTATTCAACGTTTAAAGAAGCAATTACCTTTCTTCTATTTGTTTTGTTAAACTACTGCAGCTGTGGGGAAAACATTCAAAAAAGGCAGCAATTTAGACTTTCAGGACTCGATTTTACAATGCTGGTGGGTTGGCGGGGGGTTGAAGGTGCGCGTGGAAAACTCGCATGAACAAAACTTACTGTTTCCAACACGATCGCATGTTGATTGATGATGATTAATGTCCTCTCCGGGTTTCACGCCCGGCAGCTGGCCTCATTGACAGGCTGGCTGCCGTCAGGAGCTGCAACACGCGGTTGGGGGGGGGGCGAGAAAGAGAGAGAGCAAGATGTCATCCGGCACTTGAACGGACGACTGGGTTGGGGTGGGGGTGGCGGGGAGAATGGAAGATCCGTGCTGGACTGGAAGACCGGGGGTGGGGGGGGAGAAGAGGGGAGTTGAGGGGGGGGGGGGGTGAAGAGGGGGAAGATTGGGGGGGGGGTGAAGAGGGGGACGTCGGGGGGGGGGGCGAAGAGGGGGACGTCGGGGGGGGCGAAGAGGGGGACGTCGGGGGGGTGAAAAGAGGGGGACGTCGGGGGGGTGAAAAGAGGGGGACGTCGGGGGGGGTGAAAAGAGGGGGACGTCGGGGGGGTGAAAAGAGGGGGACGTCGGGGGGTGAAAAGAGGGGGACGTCGGGGGGTGAAAAGAGGGGGACGTCGGGGGGGTGAAGAGAGGGGACGTCGGGGGGGTGAAGAGAGGGGGACGTCGGGGGGGTGAAAAGAGGGGGTCGTCGGGGGGGTGAAGAGAGGGGGACGTCGGGGGGGTGAAGAGAGGGGACGTCGGGGGGGTGAAAAGAGGGGGACGTCGGGGGGGTGAAAAGAGGGGGACGTCGGGGGGGTGAAAAGAGGGGGACGTCGGGGGGTGAAAAGAGGGGGACGTCGGGGGGGTGAAAAGAGGGGGACGTCGGGGGGGTGAAAAGAGGGGGACGTCGGGGGGGTGAAAAGAGGGGGACGTCGGGGGGGTGAAAAGAGGGGGACGTCGGGGGGGTGAAAAGAGGGGGACGTCGGGGGGGTGAAAAGAGGGGGACGTCGGGGGGGTGAAAAGAGGGGGACGTCGGGGGGGTGAAAAGAGGGGGACGTCGGGGGGGTGAAAAGAGGGGGACGTCGGGGGGGTGAAAAGAGGGGGATGTCGGGGGGGTGAAAAGAGGGGGATGTCGGGGGGGGTGAAAAGAGGGGGACATCGGGGGGGGCAAAGAGGGGGACATCGGAGGGGGCGAAGAGGGGGACGTCGGGGGGGGCGAAGAGGGGGACGTCGGGGAGGCGAAGAGGGGGACGTCGGGGGGGGCGAAGTGGGGGACGTCGGGGGGGGCGAAGGGGGGGACGTCGGGGGGGCGAAGGGGGGGACGTCGAAGGGGGCGAAGGGGGGACGTCGAGGGGGGCGAAGGGGGGGACGTCGAGGGGGGCGAAGGGGGGGATGTCGAGGGGAGCAAAGGGGGGGACGTCGAGGGGGGCAAAGGGGGGGACGTCGAGGGGGGCGAAGGGGGGGACGTCGAGGGGGGGCGAAGGGGGGGATGTCGAGGGGGGGCGAAGGGGGGGACGTCGAGGGGGGCGAAGGGGGGGACGTCGAGGGGGGCGAAGGGGGGGACGTCGAGGAGGGCGAAGGGGGTGACGTCGGGGGGGGCGAAGGGGGGGACGTCGGGGGGGGCGAAGGGGGGGACATCGGGGGGGCATCGGGGGGCATCGGGGGGCATCGGGGGGGCGAAGAGGGGGACATCGGAGGGGGGCGAAGAGGGGGACATCGGAGGGGGGCGAAGAGGGGGACATCAGAGGGGGGCGAAGAGGGGGACGTCGGAGGGGGGCGAAGAGGGGGACGTCGGAGGGGGGCGACGGCGCAGTGGCTCAGAACACTGGTCTTTTCAGCTCTGTAACTAAAGTTGGCTTTAGAAGTGGGTGACTATCTAAAGTCAGAATGATATCAGAAAGGGCCAACACAAACTGGTATTACGCTCAAGACCTGATCCCTGCCCCGCTGCAACTGCTGAAACACCAGTGTTACAATGTGGCACAGCTCCCCGTTCCCCCAGGCACCATTTGCTATACCACTTTCATGTAAAACTCCGCTGCCCATATCCCAACTCGCACCAAGCCCCATTCACCCATCACCCCTGTGCTCGCTGACCTACACTGGCTTCTGGTTCATCTACGCCTCAATTTTAAAATTCTCATCCTTGTTTTCAAATCCCTCCATGGCCCCGCCCCTCCCAATCCTTATCTCCTCCAGCCCTACAACCCTCCGAGATCTCTGCGCTCCTCCAATTCTGGCCTCTTCCGCATCCCTGATTGTAATCGCTCCACCACTGGCGGCCAGTCCTTCAGCAGTCTAGGCCCTAAGCTCCAGAATTTCCTCCCTAAACCTCACCGCCTCTCTCTCCTCCTTTAAGGCGCTACTTAAAAGCTACCTTTGATCAGGCTTTTGGTCACCTGCCCTAATATCACCTTATGTGCCTGTCTCAAATTTTGTTTGATAATGCTCCTGTGAAGCGCCTTGGGACGTTTTGCTACGTTAAAGGCGCTATTTAAAGACATCCATGCGCTGCGTGAAAACATTTGCTGTTTCACAACCAGAGCAGATCCACCCTCACGGGTTACAAACAGTGAACAAGAAGTGGGTGGCGGATACTGCCCTTGTACCTCGAGGAGTTGGTTTCAAAGTCAGCCCAAACTGATGGGAGGAAGACGTGCCAATCTCTAGATGGTTACAGATGGTATGAATTTACAAAAAAATTCCCCAATTTCCTCCCCATCTTATCCGAAGGCACTATCTCATGCTGGGGTATAATTCCATAGGTACTTGCACTATTCATGTGTGTATTGACAGGCTATTATATCTTGGGAGCATCACAGCTGAATCCAATGCTGTTCTCACTGACCTTCACATATACATGCAGCAGTGTGGGGGGGGGTCATCACTGGTCAGTGATGAGGAGGGGCGTAGCCTTGTTGATTTTTTCCTCTCCCTTGCCCAGAGGTAACGGGGCAAATTTTAACCCCCAAGAACAGGTGGATTGGGGGCTGGTGGGAGGTTAAAGTAACAGCTTTTCGGAGCGGGACCGCATCCCGGCTCCAACTCGCCCACTTCTGGGTTTAATCTAAGTAGGTTTGTAAGTGTGTGCACAGCAGACACCAGGAAGTTAAAGCCCCATTTAAAGCCGGCGGGCTGATACTTAAAAGGGTAACGCACCTCACTGGAATACCTGAGGTACTTAATATTTTGTGTATTGGAAAATTAAGATGAATTTAACTGTATCTGTTCGGGTTTCCCGTCGCTTCCGAATCACTTCAGGTGAAGATGGGCGGGAAGGGCCGGATCCATGAGGTGAGGGCCTTTATTGCACTGCTTGGAGATCCGGAGGAGCAGGTGTGCTTCATCCAGGCCAAACAAGCTCACCTGGCCGAAAGGAACCCGACTGCCGCACCCCCCCCACTCCCCCCAACCAATGCTGGCTCCCCCCACCGACATCGTCCATGTCCTCCCCCCTCAGACTTTTTTCAAACCCAATGATCTCTCTCTTCCTTTCACCCCCCACCCCTCTCTGATTTGCATCCCCTTTCACTGCCGACAGGCAGCCAGCCTGTCAATCTGGCTGCCCGGCGCGTTGGAAACCCAGAAGCTCAAATACTTACCTTCAACTGAGTTGCGATCGCAGATTGCGACGCACTCAATTCGCTTCCGGGTTCCCCGCGCAAATATCTGCGGACGTGTGGGGTACCCGGATCGGAGTAAAAATCATGCCCAGCGTGTCCCAAATACTTGTCCGGCTGAGATCAACTTGCTTATAACAGTGCATTTACCTAATGGGCTAGCAGAAGAGCAACGTGTAGGACTTTTAACAATGGTTAAACAACACTGCAATAAAACTGGTGCATTGCACACCAGCAACAGCAAGTAGCATTTACATAGCACCTTTAACATAGAAAAACATCCCAAGGCGCTTCACAGAGGTGTAATCATAAATAAATAAATATCAAGCCAAAGAAGGAAATATTAGGTGGAGTCATCAAAAGTTTGATCAGAGGTGGGTTTTAAGGGGGATCTGAAAGGAGGAGAGGCAGATGGAGAGGTGGGTGGGCTTAGGGAGGGACCTAGGCAGATGGAGCCATGGCCATCAATATTGGAGAAAGGGGAATGCACAAAAGGCCAGAGTCAGAGGAAGAGAGAGTATGGGGGTAGGGTAGGGCGGGGGTGGTTGTAAAGCTCGAGGACATTACAGAGATAGGGAGGGCTGGGGCCATGAAGGAATTTAAACACTAGAATGAGAATTTTAAGTTGGAGGCATTGGGGGACCGTGAGCCAATGCAGGTCAACAAGGACAGGAGTGAGAGGTGAGTGGGACTTGTGCGGGATGGGAACGACCAGCAGAGATTTGGATAAGCTGAAGTTTACAGTGAGCGGAGGATGGGAGGACGGCCAGGAGACTGTTGGAATAGTTGAGTCTGAAGGGGACAAGGCGCGGATGAGAATTCCAGCAGTTGTTGGGTTGGGGCGGAGACAGATGGTGTTACGGAGAGGATATGGGGTCGGAAGCACAGCTTGGAGCCTACTAGCACCTCGAGGTTGTGAACAATCTTGTACAACCTGAAATGACATGGCACACAGCAATACTGCATGGCACACAGCAATACTGTATGGCACACAGCAATACTGCATGGCACACAGCAATACTGCATGGCGCGCAACAGTACTGCAAGGCGCACAACAGTACTGCACCACTGTAGTGTCACACAGGATCAGTTCTTAGTCCAAATGGACTCAGGGACACTCTGATTAAGGATGCATTCAAACTAAAGTTAACATTGGTACAATGTGATTCCATGCCCGTACCACTTTATGCCAGAGTCAAATGGGGTTCTGACTTTGGATTTAAGTTGCAATTAAACTGTCACTATCGTCAGTGTGAAACAGAAGTCCATTGCACTGATGCAGCCGATGGAGTGTTAATGCATTGTAAAGGGGTGAATCTGTGATCCAGCACTTCCTGCAAAGGGCACTGCTCACAACCCATGATTTCTGAAGATGTGCTCCCCACAACCGTCGCTCCCTAGTGGGAGCGCATGATTGCGGAATCACTCCATAAATCTCTTTACATTCACTTTCAGCTGAAAATGTGCAATTGAGATAGAAAAAAAAGGGACGTGCAGAGAGAGATTTTCATTCAGTGCAATGAATTAGATTAAAGCTGGAAAAATGAACCTCATGTAATTCCTCAGATCTCACAAACACTACCAGCAGCAATCACAAATGCTGATCGGAGGGTACGGTAGCTTATTGCGTATGGCAATGAATTAGCAATCCAGAGTTTGAGAGTTCAAATCCCACTGTGGCAAATTGGGAAATTGATTTCAGTAAATCTGGTGATTTGTGGGCTGGCACCAGATAAAATAACCAGTAAAGCCGGATGGTCGTAAAAACCCAACTGGTTCACTAATATCCTTCAGGAAAGGGAAAGGAATCTGCCACCCCGACCCGGTCTGGCCGACATGTAACTTCAATGCCCTCATGACTCTTAATTCCCTCAGGGCAATTAGGGATGGGCAATAATTGTGACCACGCCAATGTCACATACATCCTGAGAACAAATATTACACAAGAACACTTACAAATGCTGTAAAAAGGGAAAGCTTGTTTTCTCAGTGAGGCGTACCACTCAATTAATATAATTTATCCCTGGCAAGTATGGCATAAAACTGGAAGTACAAAAGCATCAGTGTTCAAACACACTTCTGTGTTACAGAACTGTTTCCATTGGCAGTGGTTCTTTAATATGCTGGGGGTCCTTGTGCTGTTGCTACTGGCCCGTTTATATTGCAGCAGCACAGAAACATCAGCACACACACACACACAGACACACACACACACACACACACACAGTTGTTTCACGGTTCCAAATCATGACTTTCATTTCTGCCCACTGACTTTCCCGAATTTCTGGGGAAGGTCTGCAGAGGCGAGCAAAATGGGAAACCACATTGTTGGCCTTGATGGGTAGTCGGAGGTTTCAGTCCTGCACAGGGTGCAGATACCTCTGGAGGTGTCTGTTAAAACCCCTTTTGTGATGGTTCTTCTCTCCTCTACACTGCAAGTAAGTGGCAGCGCTATAATTTTTTAAAATGTAGTCATTCATTCAGCGAAATGGGCATTGCTGGCAAGGCCAGCATTTATTGCCCATCCCTAGTTGCCCTGAGAAGGTGGTGGGCCACCTACTTGAACTGAAGCAGTTTGATACAACCGAGATCAGTTAAGAGTCAATCACAGCGGTGTGGGACTGGAGTCACGTAAAGGTCCAGCCCGGGTAAGGACGGCAGGTTTCCTTCCCTAAAGGACATTAGCAAACCAGTTGGGTTTTCGACACTTCCCGGTCACTTTTACTGGTACCAGCTCTTTACTTCCAGATTTTTTAAAACTGAATTCAAATTTTCAAACTGTCACGGTGGGATTTGAACTCACATTCTCTAGGTTATTAGTCCAGGCCTCTGGATTACTGGTCCAGTAACATAACCTCTACACTACCGTACACAATGTAAAGGCTCCTCATTTCTTCAGAGTTTTTCTCTTGACTTAAATTTTCTCAGTGGATTTGCCCCTTGTGCGCAGATAGAGCATTGAAGGCAAAAGTTCCAACACCCTCCCATCTGTGTCCTAATCAGCACAACCACTTTCCTTGGCTCGAGCCTCTGATCTGAAAGGAGCAGCACACATGATTAGGCCCTTTGGCCTGAGCCATTTGTTTATTTTGATGAGATCAGCACAGAAGGGATTGCCAAATGTTTCTTTGTCTGCGCCTAATTATACGCTGACCTTCACACCTCAAAGTAGCACAAAGTCGGTCTCCTCTCATTAACACCTCTGATCAGTGCAGTCTGGCACACCTTCCCCACTGGAAAGCCAGTCCAGGCCTCAGCAGAAGCTCCTGTTCAATTGTCAGCGTGAAATTTAGGGCTAATTTCAACTCATAACGCAGTGTTAAATTGCTGCCGCTGTCTCACCAGTTGTTTATGGCAGACGTGTGATGGCCCAAGTGAATGCAATAGCACAAAATGTGAAGTGTTTGCCGAGACACCACTGTTTTTACTTCTAATTTTAATGATGTATAAGAGGAAGAACTGCTCTGGTCACTCTGTGCACTGGAATCATGAGCACATTCCATTTCAACGTATTTACAAGGTCTTTGCACCAGTGCAATTCTTGCCCCTTGGGCTTAAATGGAGATAACGAACCTAATTGAATCTCACTTTAAAGTCACCACACAAAATAGCCTAATAGCAATTGATTTCTGATTGGCCCAATGCATTAGAAATGAAAGGTAAGGAAAAATGAACACCCAAAATCTGTCTCATTTTGGTTGATTCAGGTAGACTTGAATTTTGCCTTTTCTGGGTTTCCTACAGTGACTACACTTTAAAATTCTTCAACTGACAAGGCACAAGTATGCCCGATAAGTCTCGGGCACTCTGCACAGAGATCTTGCATTTAATTTCTCCTATTTCCCTCGACATTCTTTCTTACTTTTCTTTTCATTTCAAATTTTGCTTCAATTCTGAAAACTATCAAGCTGCAACAAAATAACACAAATCGCACGGACATTCGTCATCCAGGGGGAAGAGTTGGCGGTTGGCACGTTTCAAAGAAAACTATTATACCCACCCTTTTCTTTTAAAAAAAAACAAAATTGACAAGATGTGATTCTAAATGGTTATGAATAAATATGGCTTGTACTGCAATCAAAAAGATTGGCAGTAATTACAGGTAATGTCATCAGGAGTAGCCAGGCTCACATGACAAGCACTATTTGTATTTCCGTTCATTCCTGTGTCAAAAGGAGTTTGAAGATGTGCGGCCCTTAGCTGTGCCTCCCCCCCCCCCACTCTAATATTATGCTTATGTAATATTTTCTATATTTGCAGCTGGAGATTAATATAGGTCAGAAACCACGGTATCATGAGACAGTCAGAAAGCAGCCCCAGGTAGCTTGGAATAACCTTTTCCTTTGCTGCCAAGAAGAAAGCAATCGATCAGCCCCTGGACTCCAGCAGAAAGTCCTGTGACAAATGTTGTTGTCAATTCAAAGCAATTCTATTAGCAAAAATGAGCTCGCACGGAATTGGAGGTAACCCTGTAACATGGGTCGATAACTGGTTGGGAAGTAGGAGACAGAGAGTAGGGATAAAGGGTGCGCTCTCTGATTGGCCAGATGTGACAAGTGGTGTTCCCCAGGGATCCGTACTGGGGCCTCAGCTTTTCACCATATACATTAATGACTTGGATGAAGGAATAGAGAGTTGTATATCCAAGTTTGCAGATGGCACTACGTTGCGTGGATGGGAGGAGGAAGTCTTAAAGGGATATAGACAGACTAAATGAATGGGCAAAATTATGGCAGATGGGGTTCAATATGGGGAAGTGTGAAGTCATCCATTCTGGATATGAGAAAGACAAAATGGAATATTTCCTTAATGATGAGAGACTAGGATCTGTGGAGGAGCAAAGGGATTTAGGCGTCCAGGTACACAAATCACTAAAAACTAGTGCACAGGTTAAAAAAAAAAGTAATGAAAAAGGCTAATGGAATGCTGGCCTTCATCTCAAGGGTGTTGGAATTCAGAAGTGAGGAACTGATGCTTCAGTTGTACAGTGCCTTGGTCAGACCCCTGGAGTACTACACTCAGTTTTGGGCACTGAACCGCAGGAAAGATATTTTGGTCTTGGAAGGGGTACAGCGCAGATTCGCCAGAATGATACCAGGGTTTAAAGGGTTAAATTATTAGGACACTTTGCATAAACTTGGCTTGTAAACCCTTGAGCTTAGAAGGTTGAGAGGTGATCTAATCGAGGTGTTTAAAAGGGATTTGATAGGGTAGATACAGAGAAACTATTTCCTGTAGTGGGGGAATTCCAGGACGAGAGGGCACTAAAATTAGAGCTGGGCCATTTAGGAGTGAAATCAGGAAACACTTTTTCACGTAAAGGGTAGTGGAAATCTGGAACTTGCTCCCCCAAAAGCCTGTGAATGGTGGGTCAATTGAAATTTTCAAGACTGAGATCGATAGATTTTTGTTGGGTAAGCATAGCAAGGGATATGGAATCAAGGCGGATAAATGGAGATCAGGTACAGCTCAGCCATGATCTAATTGAATGGTTGAACAGATTTGAGGGGCTGAATGGCCTACTATTCCTATGTTTCTACAATGTTGCAGGATATTGGATTTATGCAGTGATGTGAGTATTGGCGATCTGTGGTTAAATATGAGAATGTTTCTTGCACTGATTTGCATAAATTGAACAAGTATATCCATTGTCGTGATCTATTTTTTTATACAAAAAAGCTCGGAGGTGCCTTAACTATGCTATAAAATGATAGAACTTCACAAATGTTAAAGTGGGAAGAGGTATTTTCATTTTTACATAATTTATTTCGGAATAAAAATCAATTAATTTTTTTTCTCCATCCCCCACAATTTCTCTCATGTTGGGTATGAGTGACTGCCTTGAATAATTACCCATTTAATGATTGTGAAAACAGCAGAGGAAAAGCCACGGAAGAGGGCATGTTTTTAAAGATGGTGCACGATTACTTCCAATGTGTCAATGTGTTGAGTGTCTCGCCTCTGAGTCAGAAGGTTGTGGGTTCAAGTCCCACTCCAGAGATTTCAGCACAAAATCTAGGCTGACACTCCCAGTGCATTACTGAGGGAGTGCTTCATTGTCGGAGGTGTCGTCTTTTGGATGAGACGTTATACCGAGGCCCTGTCTGCCGTCTCAGATGGGCGTAAAAGATCCCACGGCACTATTTTGAAGAAGAGCAGGCGCGTTCTCTCTGGTGTCCTGGCCAATATCTATCATTCGACCAACATCCTAAAATGTTAGGGATTATCTGGTCATGTCTCTCATTGCTGCTTGTGGGATCTTGCCAGCCACATTTCCCTACTTTACAACAGTGACTACACTTCAAAAGTACTTCAATGGTTATAAAGCACTTTGGGACATCCTGAGGTTGTGAAAGGAGTTATTAAAAATTAAATTAAAAAGCAGAACCACAAAGGTGATAATATCCGGATTATTACCTGAGCCACGAGCAAATTGGCACAGGGTAAATCAGATCAGAGAGATGAATGCGTGGCTCAAAGATTGGTGTGGGAGAAGTGGGTTTCGATTCATGGGGCACTGGCACCAGCACTGGGGAAAGAGGGAGCTGTTCCATTGGGATGGACTTCACCTGAACCATGCTGGGACCAGTGTTCTGGCAAACCGAATAACTAGGACGGTAGAGAAGGCTTTAAACTAAATAGAGGGGGGGAGGGCTCAGGTGGGGCGAAGTTTAGATTGATAAAGAGAAAAGACAAGGAAGTGATGGGGGTAATGATAAACAGAGTGTGTCAGGAGGGGACAGAGCGTACACTAAGAGTGCACTAGCAAATGGAGCCGGGGTAGGAAAGAATGGTAAGAAGACAAAATTAAAGATTCTTTATCTGAATGTGCGCAGCATTTGTAATAAGATAGATGAATTGACGGCACAAATAGAAACAAATGGGTATGATCTCATGGAGGAACTAAAAACAATCACTATAACTAGAGAAAAAGTACTAGGTAAACTAATGGGTCTAAAGGCTGATAAGTCCCGTGGACCTTTTGGTTTGTATCCGAGGGTCTTAAAGGAAGAGGCTACAGAGATAGTGGATGCATTGGTTGTAATCTTTCAGAATTCACTAGATTCTGGAAAGGTCCCAGTGGATTGGAAAACTGCAAATGTAACACCCCCATTCAAGAAGGGAGTGAGACAGAAAGCAGGTAACTATAGACCAGTTAGCCTAACATCTGTCATTGGGAAAATGCTAGAATCCATTATTAAGGAAGTAGTAGCAGGACATTTGGAGATTCATAATACAATCAAGGAGAGTCGACATGGTTTTATGAAGGGGAAATCATGTCTGACAAATTTATTAGAGTTCTTTGAGGAAGTAACGGGCAGGGTGGATAAAGGGGAAACAATGGATGCAGTATATTTGGATTTCCAAAAGGCATTCGATAAGGTGCCGCATAAAAGATTACTGCACAAGATAAGAGCTCATGGTGTTGGGGGTAATATACTGGCATGGACAGAGGTTTGGCTAACTAACAGAAAACAAAGAGTCGGGATAAAAGGGTCATTTTCGAAATGGCAATCTGTAACTAGTGGGGTGCCGCAGGGATCAGTGCTGGGGCCTCAACTATTTACAATATATATCAATGACTTGGATGAAGGAACAGTGTCTTGTGGCCAAATTTGCTGATGATACAAAGATAGGTGGAAAAGCAAGTTGTGATGAGGACACAAAGTGTCTGCAAAGGGATATTGACAGGTTAAGCGAATGGGCAAAAATTTGGCAAATGGAATATAATGTTGAAAAATGTGAAGTCATACACTTTGGGAGGAAAAATAAAAAAGCAAAATATTATTTGAATGGAGAAATACTACAAAATGCTGCGGTACAGAGGGATCTGGGTGTCTTCGTACATGAAACACAAAAAGTCAACATACAGGTGCAGCAGGTAATCTGGAAGGCAAACGGAATATTGGCCTTTATTTCTAGGTAGTCATGATGTGGAGATGCCGGTGATGGACTGGGGTTGACAATTGTAAACAATTTTACAACACCAAGTTATAGTCCAGCAATTTTATTTTAAATTCACAAGCTTTCGGAGGCTTCCTCCTTCGTCAGGTGAACGATGTGGAAAATCATTTTCCACATCGTTCACCTGAGGAAGGAGGTAGCCTCCGAAAGCTTGTGAATTTAAAATAAAATTGCTGGACTATAACTTGGTGTTGTAAAATTGTTTACAATTTATTTCTAGGGGAATGGAGTATAAAAGCAGGGAAGTCATGCTACAACTGTACAGGGTGCTAGTGAGACCACACCAGGAGTACTGGTGCCCTTATTTAAGGAAGGACATACTTGCATTGGAGGCCGTTCAGAGAAGGTTCACTAGCTTGATTCCGGGTATGGAAGGGTTCTCTTATGAGGAAAGATTGAACAGGTTGGGTCTATACTCACTGGAGTTTAGAAGAATGAGAGGAGATCTTATTGAAATATACAAGATTCTGAGGGGACTCGATAGGGTAGATGCTGAGAGGATATTACCTCTCATGGGGGAATCTAAAACTAGGGGGCATAGTCTCAGAATAAGGGGTCACCGTTTAAGACGGAAATGAAGAGGAATTTCTTCTCCCAGAGGGTCGTGAATCTTTGGAATTCTTTACCCCAAAAAGCTGTGGAGGCTGAGTCATTGAATACATTCAAGGCTGAGTTAGACAAATTTCTGATCAGCAAGGGAGTCAAAGGATATGGGGAAAGGGCAGGAAAGTGGAGTTGAGATAAAAATCAGATCAGCCATGATCTCATTAAATGGCAGAGCAGGCTCAAGGGGCCAAATGGCCTACTCCTGCTCCTATCTCTTATGGTCTTATGTAAATGCAAGACCTTTTTTCAAGTATACAAAGGGTGAGGGAAAGAATGGATGTGCTTAAAATGTAAGTGAAAAATTAACGCTAAGAACAAGAAGGGAAGTTAAGTGTACCTTTTTATCCAGAAGGTTATGGAGTAAAGTACTTGGGAAGGCCACTCAAGCAGACAAAAGAAAATGGGTTGAAGAGACATGTGGATGCATTTTTGGAGAAGGAAAGGATTGAGGGATATGGTGAAAAGGCAGGTGGATAGCACTGAACTACAAAAAGGAATGGGTTTGTTTTGCTCCATGGGCCTTTTTGAATTCTTAATATTCTCATGGGGTATTGTTTCATAGGTGCTGGCAATCCTTTAGTAGCTCATCTCAGCAGATAGTCTTCCTATGTGTGAGCCCAAACAGCGGGTGTCAGAAGGATATTCAACTGTGGTGGGCACCACAACTGAGCCTGATAATTTCCTTATTCAATGTGCACGCATTTGCACTTTCCAGCAGAGATCACTGGATAATGTTCAGGAACAGGAACCATAGCGAAAATTGTTCCTCCTTAGCCCGAGGTTACTGAAATCAACTGCAGTGTTCTTATTGCAGGCTCAACCGAGACAGGTATCACAGTACAGACCGGTCAAACCTGGCATTTCCCTGGTTTGTGTGGCTCAGTAACACACAACACAATGCAATTACCCACTGAGACCATTGAGGGGGGGACTAAAAATGCAATCTCAGGGATTTTCTCTACATAGCAGTACCATTACGCATAGTGGAGAGACGAAAGAAGCTAGGATTCAAAAGAGAATTGGATATATACTTAAAAAGGAAAAATTTGCAGGGCTATGGGGAAAGAGCAGGGGTAGGGGACTAATTGGATAGTTCTTTCAAAGAGCCAGCACAGGCACGACAGGCCAAATGGCCTCCTTCTGTGCTGTAAGATTCTATGTTCCATAATGATTGGCAATTTACCACAGAGCATTCCTTTAACATTCATTATCTGATTCACTCTCCCTCTCATTGGGAAAGTAATTTGCTTCAGCTCATTACTTTCCCTCGATGGACTGAACACAAACTGTGTTCAGCATAAGTGGTGACAATCCTGCATTTTAAACACTGGGCAAAATAAGAGTGGAAATGTTTCAAAATAACCATGTTGCGGTATAGTTTGTGCAGCATTTGTATGGGGAATAACTCCAGAAGAAAGAGAATAATGAAGAGATTCCAGATTTTAAAAATGTATTTTTAAAATCAAAAGCATTGCCTTAGCTCTGAAAAAGGTTAATGGGATGATTGCTGGAAGGTTCTGCGTTACCTCCTTCAGTGGTAAGTGACAAATATAACTACGGCATAATTCAAGAAAATCAAACAGTGGTAATTTAGTAGTGAGGCCTAAAAGGACTCCCTCCCGAGTACAGCATCCTTATACGATGCGTATGTGTGTGTAATTGAGATGGATGGCAGTCGTGTATTACCTCCCCTACAGGACAGATCTATCAAGTCCCTCTTAGCTAAGTGAAATTCACTGACTTTTCTGTGCGCCTCACTGTAATAAAGCCAACTCTATTCACTTTAATGAGTTTCCAAGCTGACTCACTGAATAAAATAAACCCAGCCCTACTCCTTTCAGCGGGTTTAGAGTTTGTGTCACTGTAGTAAATAAACCGCGCTTGACTTGCTGAAGTGAGTTTGCCTTTTGTCTCACTGTAAGTAACAACCCCAGGGCCATTCAAAAAGAAAGAACCAATGAACTTGCATTTCTATAGCGGCTTTCACAACCTCAGGACATCCTAAGGCGCTTCACAGCCAATGAAGTACTTTTTGAAGTGTAGTCACTGTTGTAATGTAGGAAATGCTGCAGCCAATTTGCGCACAGCAAGGTCCCACAAACAGCAATGAGATAATGACCAGGTAATCTGTTTTAGTGTGCTGGTTGAGGGATAAATATTGGCCAGGACACCGGGGAGAAATTCCCTGCTGTTCTTCAAAATAGTCCCATGGGATCTTTTACGTCCACCCGGGAGGTTTAACGTCTCATCCGAAAGGCGGCACCTCCGACAGTGCAGCACTCTCTTAGTACTGTACAGAAATATGGGAGGAGAGAAGATAAGTATGAACAAATGAAAAACATTTTGAACTTTGATAAGTAAATGGAGATCAAAACATGAAATTAAGCAACAGAAAGTTATGCATTTGGGAATAGTGAAAATACCAGTAACTTTATTATCCTTCACTTTACACTTTATTATCCTTCACTTTACACTGCTTCCGGACTGTTCACCACAGGGTTATTGGGGAGTGAGGGAAAGTTTGAGTTGACCAGAGCAGACTTAAAAAACAAACACACATTAGGACACTGCCCCATTAGCTCTCGTATCAAATTTAAGAAGGGCCCTTTACAACATCATTAACCCAACAACAGGCCTCATTACAGTCTACTGCAAGTCCTGTTTGTTGATGCGTTTGAAGTATGCGCTTGCCTCAAGAATGTGCCATGTTAGAAAGTTAAACCACTTAAAGGAAGCCTACAAGGAAGGCTAGAAACTGTAACTGGTCCTTTATGTTAAAAGAAAATGACTTTAAAACCTACTTCCGGTTGTTCTTAAGCTTTCCTTCAGTTTCTTAAAGCATTCCCTTGAAAATAATGTGAAGACTGGTGTAACCCAGACTGGGTGCTACAGTAAAGTAACATTTAACAAAAAACTAAAGAGTCCCAGCTGCTCTTTTCATCTTGCAATCAGTACAAGGAATATCGAAAGACAACAACAGAAATGTTAAAGGGGAAGGAACATCTTTGCGAGTACTTCTTGTTCAAAATATCTTTTGATGTATATGTAAATAAAAATAAATAAAAGCATTCCTCATTGTTTTTGAATTATGCTGAGCCTGCCTCAACACCGGCTCAGCATTTTGGTTCTCCATCCCCCACAAGCCGCTGCGGTGATATCACCGATGCGCAGAAGCTACCTTCTGTCATTCATCTGAACAAGAGGGGAGGGTGGCAAACCTTCCCACAAGTTGCAGTGCCAATCCAGAGGCATCGGTGCCTGACCACGAGGAACCACGTTACGAGCAAAGTGTGCAGCATGAACGCAGATTCTTAAGTTCTTAATTATTGATTTCTCACTTAAATGGACGCAAGGCACAAAATGGCTCCCATTCAGTAATGACAGACAACACTGTCAAAATCAGCTATGGGAAGCCAGTTCGCACTTAAAAAAAAAATCTGGAACTGGAAATAGCTATCATTCACGTACGATGCGCAACAAAATCCTGGAGCTCTCTACCTAACAGCACTGTGGGAGAACCTTCACCACACGGACTGCAGCGGTTCAAGAAGGCGGCTCACCACCACCTTCTCAAGGGCAACTTAGGGATGGGCAATAAATGCCGGCCTTGCCAGTGACGCCCACATTCCGAGAATGAACAAAATAACAACACTGTAAATGGTTTGCAATTGATCTAAAATTTCTCACTACAAACTGTGAATGTCTCCCATACACTATGCATCACAAGAGGTAGAATTATTGAAATATTTTCTACTACATGTTCTTAGATACGGAACTCCCTCAACATCACCATATGTAATCTCCAGTGTTTCAATCCCAAATGCACGGAAGCATTTCTAACCAAACTGAACGTCCAACATTATTTCCCTGCTTGGTTGTCAGCCGTGGCTCAGTTGGCACTCTCGCCTCGGAGTTCGAAGGTTGTGGGTTCAAATCCCGTTCCAAGGGCTTGAGCACAAAATCTAGGCTGACACTCACTGTCGGAGGTGCCGTTTTACGTTAAACCGAGACCCCATCTGCCCTCTCAGGTGGACGTAAAAGATCCTATGACACTACTGCGAAGAAGAGCAGGTGAGTTCTCCCTGGTGTCCTGGCTGATATTTATCTCTCTGACATCAATAAAAACAGATTATCTGGTCATTGTCACATTGCTGTTTGTGGAACCTTGCTTTGTGCAACTTGGCAGCCGCGTATCCCGCCTTACAACAGTGACTGAACTTCAAAAGTACTTAATTGGTTGTAAAGCTCTTTGGGACGTCTAGAGGTCGTGAAAGGCGCTATATAAATGCAAGTCTTTAGTTCGTTAATTTGATTCATATCCGTACAAAATCATCAATATAGCACTGATGAAACTAACGAAGCTGAAACTTCTGGGAGCCTAGTTTTTTTTTTAAAACCAGAAGGAAACATGTTAGTGCCACTCATGGTAACTCTGACTTGGGAATCAGTACTGTAAAGTATATGAGGTGGCATTACTGCTTCCAAGGGAGCTGAGGCCCAACCCAATGAGGTGATGTCCACTTGTGCCTTTGGAAGCAACACCATCATGAGTGGCAAATATAAATATTGCCGCCTCCATACTGGCTGTCACCTTTCCCGATTACAGAATGTAGTTTTCCCCAATGCTGGTCTGTACAGACCCTTCCCAGCCATAGGAGGAGGCTGGACGTTCAGAAATAAGGTTACTGCTGGTGCTGTGGATTCCACCCTCTTGTGTAAACGGAGCAGCATCAGGAGCCGAGGCTATTGCAGAACTGCTTCTGCTAACTCGGCTACCGTTTAAAAACTCTCAGCACCTCCTAGGTCCTGGTGAGGTATTATCTGTGTTTAGTCTCCAGCAAAGAGATTTTGCTGATAACTAGAGGGGGGCATTACTATCTGCTGATAACTGGCGGGCCAATATCTGCTCAGCAGTTTGTCCTGTTCACATTTTTTTTTTTTATTAGTGACACATTGCCTCAATTCACGGTTTACATAACAAACCTTGGCTCCCAAAAGCTTTCCTATTCACGTGGAGTAAGCATGAAAGGAGACAGGCCCTAATGTTTTCTACATTACAGCAGTGACCGCATTTCAAAAGCACTTCATTGGCTGTAAAGCACTTTGGGACGTCCTGAGGACGTGAAAGGCGCTATATAAAGGCAAGTTCTTTCCTTCATGGTGGGACAGCCTAGCAGCTGGAGGAAACCTACAAATTTGGGTGTTAGCTGCAAGAGGGGCTTGTGACAGAGACCGAGAACTTGAATGAGGAGGTCCCAGCATCGCACAGAAGCAGAGGCTGGAGGCTAGAAGGAGAGACTCTACAGAAAGTTCAGCCAAGGAGAAACCCATTTCAAGATTAGCAGTGGTGGGAAGTGAAATTAAAGTACCCTTAAAATCATGTAACTGGTTTCAGATTCCAACCACAAGTTGCAGTTGAACGCTAAGAGGGGTCCCAAACCCTCTGTGTTGTGTGATCGAGGATCTGGCCTCAGACATGCGTTTTTTTTTAAGCAAGTTAGAAGCTGCTCATTCACATGGATCATAAATTTACATTTCATTACACAAGCAATAGCAGGCTTTGAGCCAACCAGCCATCCCTTGTTGATGTTACAGTTTCTGACAATCTCAACATACTAGCTATTCATGAGTTATTCTTAATGGGCTGTGTAATGAATGAGGTTGTATCCATCCCTGTAAATATTGTGGTACTGATGATGGTGAAATTCCCCCTCATCAAAAGCACAGAATCATACAGCACAGTAGGGGGCCATTCAGCCAAACTTGCCAGTGCCGAATCTTTGAAAGAGCTATCCAATTAGTCCCACTCCCCTGCTCTTTCCGCATAGCCAAGTAAATTTTTCCTTTTCAAGTATACATCCAATTCCCTTTTTGAAAGTTCCTACTGAATCTAATTCCATCACCATTCCAGATCATAAAAAATTCTCTTCATCTCTCCTCTCCCCAAGGACCAGCAATCTCCCTAGGAAGGAGTTATAATCGGATACCTTGGAGACTCTTTGGCCAGAAGTACAGATCAAGAAATGGAATGCCTATTTGGCTACAGTTTATCATCTGCTGACAATTCTATTTTGGCCTACCCAACAGTTGACGTTAAAAGAATTTGATCCATCCACCTATAAATGCATCATTCTCCTAATCGGCAACTGGATTTCTCAGTCACTAACAGTCTCACATGGCTTGTTCATTTTTAAAATTTATTCATGGGATGTAGGCGACACTATCAAAGCAGTATTTATTGCGCATCATCGAGTTTCTCTGAGGCGATAAGAGTCAAGCACGTAGTGTGGGGCTGGAGTCACATGTTGACCAGACTGGGTAGGGGTGGCGTTACTGAGCCAGTTGGGTTTACAGGAAAAATCCAGTAGCTTCCATGGTCATTATATTTGGTGTCAGCCCACAAAATAATCCGATTTATTGAATTTAATATCGCAACTTGCTATTGGTGGGATTTGAACTCGTGACCACTGAGTCAATGATCAAGTACCATAATCACTCGGCTACTGCACTTAATTAAGGACAATTCCTATTGGCACCTAACATTTCCCAAACCCCTAGTAGTGGAAAGCACTCAACAAAGCTCCATTTGGTACACTTGACCATTTCTTGGGTCTGCCGCAAAGCAGCTTCTCGTTGGCATCTTGAATGTAATTTTGGCTGCTAGGCAAGGTTAACTGATATAGTCTCAGTCAGGAAGTTGCTACCTTGGACTGATATCCCAACAGCCAGTTGAAAAATGCAGACTTCATTGGAGCTCTGACCAAGCAGACTACATCTTGTGTTCCAAAGCACCACATTCCATCTTAGCAATTATATACACTGCCATTGGCTCACAGCCTCGTTTAATGAAAGATGTGCTACAGCATTAGCCAAAGAGTGGAAATACTTTGATAGATGGAAAAGATCAGACTATCTGAGCCAGAGAATTATATCTCTACACTAAATCCAAATATTAAAAGACCCCATCATCAGCTCACCAGATGTGAAACTGCATGATTCTCACACAGGCTCAAAGGATGGATAGAAGATAATCAAATCTGTTTCTAATATCTTGCTCGATTCCACTATCCCTCCACTTGAGCCTGGGGTCATGCATCACATTTTTGTGGATAAGGCAGAGTTGTCAAATGGAGTTTACTGAAAACCATCTGACATCCAAGTCAGTTGCCAAAAATCTTTGCTGAATTGCAGCAACCCAAGCAGCTAAATCAAGAGGGTTAAATATTTTCCTTCAAAAGTTGATTTCTTCAAAGCTTTTTTGGCCCGAGTGATGCAGCTGCTCAAAGCCCCATCTGAGGAGCTAGCTGCCTGCATGGGTCACCTATTTTAAACATGCGTTAACCTGCACTGTACCATTCAAGTGAAAAGCAGCAAACATTATACTATCTGCAAGGGATCGGAGTCCAACAGACTAGAATCCTAACTGCTAAATATCCTGGAACTCCTGCAAACCACTCTCCTGTGTATGGAAATCTTAGATTAAAAGGGCGCACTTAAAGTTTCTAAAAGTAAAAGCATAGATTCGTACCTGGGATTGATTACAATTGTAGGCAGGCTGCTGATTTTAAGTTTCCACGTAAGGATAGGATACCCAAAGCACCAGCAAAAATTCTGGAATATTCCACTTAATTAAAATGGAATTTGACTTACTCAGTAATGATAAACTTGTATGCTCAATTCTAAACTAATGGAATTAAGGAACGCGATCCCTAAAATACTGGTATAATCTCGGAATCCCATGCAATAAAAATGTAATTTTACTTATTACACTGTAAAACATTGGCCCTAATCATGGCTATAAACTCAGGACAAAACACACGATGTAAAGTCACCACGGAGCTTTGTAGCTGTGGAACAGAAGGAGGCGGCTCTTAATTTGGCAGCAGGTATTCAGGGCCTAGAAATTCGGGTGCCAATTGTGAACAGCAAGATTTCACAAACAGTCAATCAGATGAATGACCAGTTTATCTGTTTTTTTTGATGCTGTTGCTTGAGGGAAGAATATTGGGCATGAAACTCGAAGAACTCCATGTGCTTCTTTCAAATAGTGCCACTGGATCTTTTACATCCGCCTTAACAGGCAGACGGGGCCTCAGTTTAACATTTCATTTGAATTACCTCCTCCAACAGTCCAGCACTCCCTCACTGAATTGTCAGCTTAGACCTGTCCTGGAGTGGGTCTTGAAACCACATCCTTCTGACTCGGAGGCAAGAGTGCTGAGTCAAGTTGGCATATAAGATATCTTTCAACCCAACAGTCTAGACTGGATTCAAATTCAGGTCTCGGAGGGGAAAGGACAATATTACAATCCACTGGACGAAATAGTCACCTTGGTGTGTCCTTGCCTACTATTTAGAATTATCTGACAATTCAAATCAACATGCTTTTCTGTAATACGTAACTTGTTCCCCAAGGAGTGCAGCAGTGAAAGTGTTAAATGAAGGGACACAGTAGGATGCTACTGAATCCAATCTTTTTTTAAAAAAAAGTGATGAAGGCCTGTTTTAAGACAGTGCGCCTGTGATGTATCTGAAGTGAAGCAGAGATCAGAGGAGCTCACAGCAATCTGGTTTCAATATGCATCGACCCTGCAGCAGGAAGTGCCTCTTCTTTCACATTGTAACTTACAATGAAAACCTTCTGAAGTCCATCTCTGAAGGAGTTTATTACTGAAACCAATTACACATGCTGTCCTCTCCTTCTATTCATGCTCCTACCGGGCAAAGGAAGTCTGAGAGAAAATTAGTTCCATATTTACCAACCCGTACAAAGCTGGAGTATTTAGACTACAATTTCTGCTTAACGGGGCACTGACGACTCATTAAAGGACCTCAATGGATGCTTTATCATGTTCAGAAACAGAGAAGCACACACTGGTGCAATGCTACTTGACCGTATAATTTCTTGCCATACTTCACATTAAACTAAGAAATTTCAATTTCTGCTGGAAGGGGTTCTGTATCCACGGTAACGCATCTTGCATCCACAGTAACACAAATGCTGGTGCAAGGCCTATTGAGACCGCTTTGCAAAAGTTTGCTCCGTTGCAGATAGAGTGTCTGATACATTGTGAAACTATCCAGGAATGGCTTTGAGGGCAGATTTATTATTCCCCCCAAAGTTCCTGCTGAATATTTCCTTAAACATACCCACACTCAGCAGTGGCCAGAATTCCCCCTCAACTAAATCTTGAATGGTTTTCCCCATTAGTAAGTACAACCGTCACACTTTCATCAGTGTTAAGGAGTGGATGCACTGCAAGGGAAGCCCCTTGTCCTATAGTTCTACAGAACTGGGAGCAGCGCCATGTTTGAGGCCTGTTTGCTGGTTTGGAAATAGGAAGTAAAGTGTCTGGTGATGCCATGGTTTCACAGTGACATCATCCACGTGATAATAGGATTCCTGTCACTTCTCCACTGGTGTTATAAAGAAAGACTTACATTTATATAGCACCTTTCATGACCTCAGGACATCAAAAAGCACTTTACTGCCAATGAAGTACTTTTGAAGCGTAGTCACTGTTGTGATGTAGGAAACGCGGCAGCCAATTTGCGCACAGCAAGGTCCCACAAACAGCAATAGGATAATGACCAGCTCATTTTTAAAAAAAAAAGTGATGTTGGTTGAGGGATAAACATTGGACAGGACACTGGGGAAAACCTCCTTGCTCTTCTTCAAAATAGTGGCATAAGATCTTTTACGTCCACCTGAGAGGGCAGACGGGGCCTTGGTTTATCGTTTCATCCAAAAGACAAATGGGAAGACATTATATGGGGAAGGGAGACTATCAGCAATATTTCCACCACGTAACTGATCCAATAAGCCGGCAGTATCCAAGCCTTTGTGTTCATGGACCACTTAGGTGCACACCATGGGGCATTTGCGGGCCACATGTAAAGTTTAAAATCAAACGTTCCCATTAATTGGAGGAACTGGTTGGTGAGGGAGTCGAACTTAGCCACAAACAATTGCTGAAACACTCTGGCTGTATCTCTACTGATTTCAGCTCCCTCACACAATGTTGGGCACAGTAGTTGCCAGCTGCCCCGATGTTATCAACATCTTCTGTTCAAACAAAAATATTAATTAAAAAAAAAAATCAAGGAAGAAAAGAACACTGAGGTAGATTGTGACTCTTTGTAGCAGTTAAAAGGAGCAATAATGTTTTGATCCTGAAACTCTCCCTGTGTTACAAAGAAGCTAACAGGGCTATAAAACTTCTCAAGACTCCAGGATAAAGTTGTGATTCTTGCAACAAGTTCTTTCGAGTCTTTTTATGCTATCATTTCAAAAGCATGAACCACAGTTGTGTAGCTTTTAAATGTAAACAGGTGGTTAGGAAGCGAATTGTTATGATCTGGAATGCGCTGCCTGAAAGGGCGGTGGAAGCAGATTCAATAATAACTTTCAAAAGAGAACTGGATAAACACTTGAAAAGGAAAAATCTGCAGGACAGTGGGACTAATTGGATAGCTCTTTCAAAGAGTCGGCACAGGCACGGTGGGCTGAATGGCCTCCTTCTCTGCTGTATGATTCTAAGAAGTTCTCTCAAAATTCTAAGGTAAATCCTTAAATTCAACAGCCAGACTCACTGTTCCTTCTCAACCTGCATCAGTCGCAATCATAGGATACATTCTCAACCCAACAGATGATGGTGACTCCTTCCCCAAAGATTCATTAGAAACTATCCCTTGTCTGTCTTCATAAAATACGTGTGTGTGTGCGTGCGTGCGTGGGCGCTATATGTGTACATGTGAATATGTATATACATGGGTGTGTGTATGCAAATGTATGCGTGCAAGTGGTGCACATGGCATGAGAGTCTCTCTGGTCTCAGTTTCTTATTACATTTTTGAATTATTTGGGTTGAAACTTTGTCACTTTAAGATATTGTACCAGAAGATCCTTTTCCATTTGCGCTGGAGCCCAGAACTACAAAATCTTAGAGCTGGCACGGTGACACGCACAGTATGTTTTACTTCAGATTGACAGCGAAATATTTTGGCACGTACGGATGAATGCTTCCATCTGAATACCATTACAGTTTTCACTGCAACAGAGACGCTGATGTAACCATTTTGTGTAGTTTGATCCTTTTTCTGAGTCCAGCTGTTAACTTTCTGTGTGTGTGTGTGTGTGTGTGTGTGTGTGTGTGTGTTTTTCACTTGGAAATATACATTTACTTTTGGGGTCGTAAAAAACGATTTTAATTTGGCCGAGCCAGCCAACTATTAGCCCAGTTCCGGTAATAAACTTCCATTTTGTTATCTGAGTCTCCTTAATACTTTCATTCTGATTCAATTATACTGTAACACAAATGGAATTTTCTGTCATTCAGTATGGGAGTGATTTTGCTGGGTTGTATATCTGGGGTAATGGTGACATGTGCAATAATCAGCTTGAAATCCAATCACCACTGTTGCTTGATAACTGCAGTAAATTAGCCCTAAAGCATGAAACCGATCTCCAGCCTCCCGGGACTTGCCTGCATTTTACAGACCCACTGGCTCTGCTTCTGGTAGCCCTCTATCTGCTAATCATTTTAACCCTAAGGGTACCCACGCATGTTAGGAGCAACAGCCTCTTGGTTTCTTTCAATGAAAGCCCACTACCTTCATTATGAACCAACCTCATTATGGTCCAAGTCCTGTTGATGTATTTGGTTGCTTCAGCCTTCTAAATGCTGTATGGGTAATGGTCATTATGCTATTGTCTTAGGCAACATCTGTCGCAGTGTCTGTACTAAAGAATGCATATGGACAGCTCCCAAAAGCTGAAACTTCTTGGCCAATGCTTATCCGTCCATCTGCTAAATCTATGTTCTGGAAAAAGACATACACAGAGAACACATTCAGTGGGAAACGGCGAGAAATCCAATCTATGGCCACAGTCCACGAGGGCTTTTTGACTCCCTCTCTATCCTGCTCGCTCTCGCGCTCTCTCTCGCTCTCCCATGGCATCTCCTGCTCACCAATTTGAAGAGGTTTTGAGTGCACTGCCTGAGTGTTTAATAACTTATGCTGTAACTTTGCTAAATGATGCAATAAAATTCAACAAACTGACATTATTAAATCAGCAGGTAATATGAGGGCAAAAATAATTGGTCAGAAAATACGTTTTAAAAAAGTGTTAAACGAGGTGATACACATATATGGAGATTGTCTATGAATGAATTGCAAAGGATGGCATATCCAGCACAAGTGTGGGGAGTAATTTCCATAAATATGGAAATACTTTACTAAGAAATGTTTATGTTTGAATCATGATTTCTGTAACCGGAAGATTAAAAAAATGATTGTACTTCAATCCATTTAATGATTCATTTAGTAAAATGAGATTTTATATGAAAATAACAATTTCAACCTTTGGCTGAACTTTGGCAGTGGACGTTTACAGCAGAAACAACAATAACTTGCACTTATATATGAGCTTTAATGTAGTAAATGTCCCACAGCACTTCACAGAGGTCAAGTAGTATTAGATGATAGTGGAGTAGAGGATGCAAAGGAGCCAGAGTCAATTGAGTGGAGAGTGTGAGCTGGTGCCCGGGGCTGGAGACTGTGGAATGGGGTGAGAATGCAAAGAGATTTGTAATCGAGAATGATGATTGGAAATCAATGCAATGGACGAGGGGGAGCCAATAACGCTGGGCAAGCAAAAAGGGCAATGGGTGAACAGGACTTGGCGCAGTGCAGGATGTGGGTGGCAACGTTTTGCTTGAGTTGGGAGTTTATGTAGGATGGAGCTCCAGAGGCCCATGAGGAGAGCTCTGCGGAAACTGAGCCTAATGGTATGGCTCTGGGTTCCAGCAGTGAAGGGACTTCGTCAGCATGGGGGCAAGCAACTTTGTGCAGGTGCAAGTAGGCAGTCTCGGTGATGGACAGGGTATGGGGTTTGAAGCTCAGTACAGGGTCAAACAGGGCATTCAGGTTGTGCATCCTTCAGGCTGAGCAAGCAATGCGATAGGGGGATTGAAATGGGGAGGGCTGAGGGGGATTGAAATGGGGAGGGCTGAGGGGGATTGAAATGGGGAGGGCTGAGGGGGATTGAAATGGGGAGGGCTGAGGGGGATTGAAATGGGGAGGGCTGAGGGGGATTGAAATGGGGAGGGCTGAGGGGGATTGAAATGGGGAGGGCTGAGGGGGATGGAAATGGGGAGGGCTGAGGGGGATGGAAATGGGGAGGGCTGAGGGGGATTGAAATGGGGAGGGCTGAGGGGGATTGAAATGGGGAGGGCTGAGGGGGATTGAAATGGGGAGGGCTGAGGGGGATTGAAATGGGGAGGGCTGAGGGGGATTTAAATGGGGAGGGCTGAGGGGGATTTAAATGGGGAGGGCTGAGGGGGATTTAAATGGGGAGGGCTGAGGGGGATGGAAATGGGGAGGGCTGAAGGGGATGGAAATGGGGAGGGCTGAGGGGGATGGAAATGGGGAGGGCTGAGGGGGATGGAAATGGGGAGGGCTGAGGGGGATGGAAATGGGGAGGGCTGAGGGGGATGAAATGGGGAGGGCTGAGGGGGATGAAATGGGGAGGGCTGAGGGGGATGAAATGGGGAGGGCTGAGGGGGATGAAATGGGGAGGGCTAAGGGGGATGAGTTGTTGGAGGGAAAGAAACGGGATGGCTTTGGTCTTGCCAGCGCTAAGTTGGAGAATGTTCTGGCTCATCCATGACTTAATGCTGGACACGCAGTCAGACGGTAAAGTGGTTGTCATGCAGTCGAGGGTGGTGGCGCTGGCGCTGGATCGGTAGAGCCGGGTGTCATCGACATGGAAGATGACCGCATGCCTTGGGATGTCACCATTCACTGTGTCAAAAAGACCCAGATAACTCGGGAACAGTGCATGCTGAGATCAGGAATGGGGAATAGTTCAATCCACTGTAATTCCACACATGGGAGTGAATGGCTTGAGGTTTGTTCCATTAGAATTTCAGACAATGGGAATTGTTTTTTTGTGAGAAGTTTAGGTGGAGGGAGACGGCTCATAATGCAGGACATCACCAAGGCTGACAAGAGTACGAGAGAAGATGAGGTAAATCAGAATGTCGTAATTAGGTAATGGCAAACATGAAGCTTAGAGTCCTGAAGATTGAGGGATTGAGGCGTTCCAGAGTATTGAGGGCCTGGGAAAGAATGATAAGATGAAGAGGAAGTGGTTTAGTTCATTGGAATTTTATAAAAGGAAGAATGACTGGGAAGTGGCTTGGTGCTTTGGAATTTATCGCTTGGAGTCTGGAGCTGACTGTACAACATTAATGATCTGCAGTTAAACACTTGCACTGTTTACTTATGAACTACACGGCCATCTGCCCCAGCCCATCAGTTGCACGTTACAGTTTCACAGAGGTTGTCAGTATAATCATCCCATGGCAATGACATAACTGACTGCAGGGCAGCTGAGAAGTACCAAGCATAGATACAACTGTACGCAGCCTGAATCATAATCAGTTTGTGGGGTGGGAGGGGGTGGGGGGCAGCTCTCTCTTGAGTGCACAAAGCTGCAATGAGAGTAGGTAATTACAGCGAAACCTATTGCGCACAATATCTATCGTTGTCGTGGAGACAGGAGGACCAAACCCTGGGTGGGGCACCTTGCACGGCATCTGCTGCAAAAGGCAATTTAAAGCTGACTTATTTTTGAATTGACAGCACATAAAGGGGATGTTGATACTGGAATTATTAGAGTCAGCTGCCTTCATTTCGTTCATGGGACCCTTTTCACTGCCCCTCACCCACCCACAACAATGGTATTTTCAAACCTTGAAAGATTTACAAGTGGAGGTATCATTAAAGAAAATTTGCTGTCAACAAATGCACTATAGAAATGAGAACTATCCCCCTCCTAATGTCACGCTGAACCACATGGTGTGATGCTGGTGATTCTCCCAATGAGTCAACAATAACAATTTGCATTTACAGAATGCCTTTAACGTGATAAAATGTCCCGAGGCGCTTCACAGGAGCGTAATCAGACAAAAACTGACACCGAGTCAAAGGAGGAGACCTGAAGACAGGCGACCAAAGGCTTGGTCAAAGAGGTAGGTTTTAAGGAGCGTCTTAAAAGAGGAGAGAGATAGAGATAGAGGAGTGGTTTGGGAGGGAATTCCAGAGCCCAGGGCCTAGATAGCTTGAAGACACAGCCAGCAATGGAGGGGTGAAGGAAATGAGGGATGCGCAAGAGGCCAGAATTGAAGGAACGCTGAGTTCTCGGAGGGTTGTAGGGCCGGAGCAGGTTACAGATATATGGGCTAGGAGGGCTCCCACTTCGATTCCTATTATGTTTTGAGTCAGCTGGGATGAGGTTAGGGGTGCTACAATTAGCTTCGGTGTCCCTGGGATAGGGAAGGAGCAAAAAAAAAAGCAGATAAAATTCTCACTTCTAACACTATGCAATGACCCCTCCTGGGCAGTATGCAGGTGTGGAATATTGGACGAGGGTAAGATTGGGATCAGCTGTGATGCCTCCCCTCCCGTGGCTGAATAGCCCACCAACACTCACTATCCAAGTTTAGGAACATAGGAACAGGAGTAGGCCATTCAGTCCCTCGTGCCTGCTCCACCATTTGATAAGATCATGGCTGATCTGTGATCTAACTCCATATCCATGCCTTTGGCCAATATCCCTTAATACCTTTGGTTGCCAAAAAGCTATCTATCTCAGATTTAAATTTAGCAATTGAGCTAGTATCAATTGCCGTTTGCGGAAGAGAGTTCCAAACTTCTACCACCCTTTGTGTGTAGAAATGTTTTCTAATCTCACTCCTGAAAGGTCTGGCTCTAATTTTTAGACTGTGCCCCCTATTCCTAGAATCCCCAACCAGCGGAAATAGTTTCTCTCTATCCGTCCTATCCGTTCCCCTTAATATCTTATAAACTTCGATCAGATCACCCCTTAACCTTCGAAACTCTAGAGAATACAACCCCAATTTGTGTAATCTCTCCTCATAACTTAAACCTTGAAGTCCGGGTATCATTCCAGTAAACCTATGCTGCACTCCCTCCAAGGCCAATATGTCCTTCCGAAGGTGCGGTGCCCAGAACTGCTTACAGTACTCCAGGTGCGGTCTAACCAGGGTTTTGTATAGCTGCATATGAAGAATGCCAATTGGGTGCAATACACGAACATCAGTCACTGTCTTCAGGAGTGGTAGAAAAGAGGGAAGAATGATTTGAGCCAGTACTACTTGATACAGCAGGAACTTGTGAATCTTTTAGGAGATTAATTCTTCCCCCTCCCTTCCCCAAGCGACATGAGGAAACACTTTTTTTACGCAGCGAGTAGTTATGATCTGGAATGAGCTGCCAGAAAGGGTGGTGGAAGCAGATTCAATCGTGGCTTTCAAAAAGAAATTGGATAAATACTTGAAAGGAAATTATTTGCAGGGCTACGGGGAAAGAACGGGGCTAACTGGATTGCTCTTATAAAGAGCCGGCACAGGCTCGATGGACTGAATGGCCTCCCCGTGCTGTAACCATTCTATGATTCTACGATTTACAGGGCAATGGGGAAAGAGACTATTTGGATAGCTCTTTCAAAGAGCAGGCACAGGCACGATGGGCCAAATGGCCTCCTCGTATGCTGTACCTATTTTGATACAATGAAATGCAATATTCCAGCTCTTCCACTGCTGCTAAATTGGGCTGAAAACTCCACACGATCTTGGCTGCGTCAAAGGTTGTGACTGAAGTTCAATTCAAAATGACACATGGGACTTCTTTGGTATGAAGAAATCCGCACACTCAGATTGGACGCAGACACATTTCTGCCCGCACAGACTCTCGACTGTCTCAGGACTTCAGTGAACTGAGTCGGGCCCTGTAGCTCAAAGGGCAGGAGTCAGCCGGGGTCATCCCAAAGTACAACCCGTTCAGTCTGCTCCTTTGAGAAACCTGAGTAAAATCAGATGGCTGGGGGACAAGCTTCTGCAAGCTTCTGGCACTATTCCAGTACTGAGCTGTCAGCTTCACTCTGCCCAGCTGTAGTGTAGTCCCAAGGGACACACATATGGGTGTACAACCACTACCACCGTTATCCGAGATGGGCTTTATCCAGGATATCCGGTTAATTTTCTGATTCCCTAGCCTGTGGACCAGAGCACGAAATCTAGGCTGACACTCCAGTGCCAGTACTCAGTGAGTGCTGCCGGTCGAGGTGTCGTCTTTCGGATGAGACGTTAAATAGACGGCCCGTCTGCCCTCTCAGGTGGACGTAAAAGATCCCCTGGCACTATTTTGAAGAAGAGCAAGGGAGTTCTCCCCAGTGCCGTGGGCCAATATTTATCCCTCAACCAACATCACTAAAACAGATTTTCTGGTCATTATCACATTGCTGTTTGTGGGAGCTTGTTGTGCGCAAATTATCTGCTGCGTTTCCTACAGCACAACAGTGACCGCACTTCAAAAGTACTTAGTTGGCTTTGGGATGTCCTGAGGTCGTGAAAGTCGTTCTATATAAATGCAAGTCCTTTCCTTTCCTTTAAGACTAATCTACTGCCACTGGCAAGATCAGCACAAACCATGGATTGAACCTAGGAATTTCCTGGACTATATACCACACTGGGTGGTGCATTTAACCACTGAGCTATCGCAGACCTAATTCTATTTTATTGAGCAGTATCCCTTTAATTCATATTATTCTTTGAAAAAACATATTAGCAGGTACAGCTAATCTAGAAGTTACTGCTTTTGTGATGGAACAGAACATACTGCCACCATCTGGACCTCCAGCTGGCATTGTTGGGTCACCACAACAAAATTACTTTCAAATGATCCCGAACAGAAGTCCCAGTGTGATATTATCAGGAACAGACACATCTGCGCTCAGGTCACTGTTCTTCCCACTCTTCCTGTGCAACAGACGGATCACAAATTACCTGGATCACATGAGGCTTGGCAGATGGGTGTCAAGTTTCACCAACAGTGGTCAGTGAATCTCCTCAGCATTACGTAGCTATCAACATGTGTAAGTGTGGCCTCACACTATCGGATGACGTGTGGAATATACACACACAGAATAGTGAAAGTTTAAAAATGGTACCGTAAGTTATTTAGATACAGTACCCAAACATTGGCCTACATAGGCTGACACTCTGCAGAAAAGGTCTCGAATGGTTCAATGAGATTCCAACGGAGGAATAGTTGCTTGCAAGACATTTAATTAAACGTGAAAGCAAATGCACGTGCGATAAAGTCATTGCATCACCGGTCGGGGTTGTTCTGATCGCACGCCGTAACTTCTGCCGGAAACCCGGGAGAAACCGTGTGAACCCCCATTTCCACCATTTCTCCGAGATTTCCGCCGACCTTCCACCAATGTTGCACCGGACGATCAGTAGAAACCCTGTGGAAATCAGTGCTGATCACGTCAGTTGATAAAAGTTCATTTAAAATGAACAAATATTGGACCAGAGTGGATATGGTGCCTGCCAAAGGACAAACTTTACTTGGTAGCCTCATGACAAGTTGTGAGTTGAGTTTTGGCATTTCGTTCTTCCTCAAGAGTCTGCCCTCTTAATCTCTAATGAAGTAACAAGGCCTCTGTAAAGATGCTGGTTGCTGAGGCAATGGGGCCTCATTATTTCCACACAACCGTCACCTACATAAATTACACTTGTACTTTATTATTGTAAACCCCTTTGCTGCAAAGCTCCCGTTATAAGAAGCCTTTTCTGGTCCCAGGAGAAACTCCGCTATGGTCAGTGGAAAAGCTCAAACCTCATTAATATTAACTCACTACAAGAACAACCAGTTCGGTCAATGGTGACTAACATGGCCCACCTAAAACCCATTTCTTACCGCCAGCAGCTATATTACTATGCTACATGGACAAGTAGGCCCCGGGTTTTTATTGCGTTGGCTTTTCTTGATACCAATAGTATCACCGGCATGAATTGCTGGGCAGGAATCTCATTACATTTTGTGTATGATATAATGTATATTATGATGCAGTTTTGATACAGGGTCTAGAAAGGTGTTACCTTGATGTCCCTGGGGGAATTCAGTGCTAAAGCAATGGAAGGGCAATACACAGTGACCCTTATCAAATCTGACCCCCAAAGCATCGATACCGTTGTAATGAAACAAGTTAAGTATTGTCAATCTAGTGGAGCACTCGTTGATAAATGTAATAGATTTATTGATAATTCAAACGGGGTATTTTTTTCAGGTATAGGTCTTCAGTTTAACATGGCCTCAATAGCTTTGTTTATTCAATGTCCCCGTTAAGGTTAAAAATTAAAAGTAAATTCCTCCTCTAAAATGAGTTCCTCCTTAGACCAGACCTAAAGGTCCACGCTAAAGGGCGATTTTAAATGTAATGAGTTAAACCCCCCCCCCAAAACCCCAAACAGAAATTGCACGGCGATCGATCAACAAAGATCGATCTTTCACCAATGATACTCAAGACTCTCACAGGCACGCGTCCCCCCACCTCCAGTTCTGGGATTTGTATCTATGTATGAGTCAGGATGGGTAGTGTTAAATGTCTGTCTGAAGTCACTCAATTTTACAACACCAAGTTATAGTCCAGCAATTTTATTTTAAATTCACAAGCTTTCGGAGGCTTCCCCCTTCGTCAGGTGAACGATGTGAAAATGACGAAGGGGGAAGCCTCCGAAAGCTTGTGAATTTAAAATAAAATTGCTGGACTATAACTTGGTGTTGTAAAATTGTTTACAATTGTCAACCCCAGTCCATCACCGGCATCTCCACATCATGAAGTCACTCAGGCTTCATGGTTGCCTAGAAACAGAGCCTACTAATAGGGTGGAATTAGCAGCATTGGATGATACCTTTCTGGCACACTGGATTCTACCACATGATAACAATGTGAGTGGTATGATCGTATAAAGGTGAATCAGACCAGCTCTTGCAAGGGAGTCCCTCGATGCTCAGTTGGAAGTTATGTCAAATTAACATGCTTAACCAGAGGACTGATTCCCTTCCTTGATGCTCAAGGTGTTAAGAGTAGCTCACTGAGGTCCAGTGCTCTGTGACAGAAGGTGAGGTGTTTTGTCACACCTCGGTCTCAGTCTGGCTCACTTACCTTCTGTTTGGCAGCACCCAAGGGCTCAGAGAAAGCAAAGAAAGGCAGGGCCAAGTTGATGAAGCCGTTCCTGAAGTCGCTTTTTGACCTGTGGCCCTGCACGACCTTGTAGAGCTCCAAACACACGAGGCCGACAATTGCAGCTGTGGTGGTGGCGATGGCGGGGATGATTCTTCCTGCAATCAGTTTGCTCTGTAACACAAAATAACGAAACAAAGGTTAAAAGAATCTGCCTGGGGTGTTAAAGATGTGCTCTGTCTATCATTTAGGTCATGATGTGGAGATGCCGTATTTTAAAATAAAATTACTGGACTATAACTTGGTGTTGTAAAATTGTTTACAATTATCATTTAGGTGTCAGCCATAGATCATTGGTAACACTCTCGCCTTTGAGTCAGAAGGACACGGGTTCAAGTCCCACTCCAGAGACTTGAGCACAAAATCCATGTTGACACTCCAGTACTGAGGGAGCGCTGCACTGTTGGAGGTGCCGTCTTTCGTATGAGGCGTTAAACCAAGGCCCTCAGTCTGACCTCCCAGGTGGATGTAAAAGATCCCATGATGCTATTCGAAGAGCAGGGGAGTTCTCCCCCAATGTCCTGGACAATTTTATCCCTCAACTAACATCATTAAAACAGATTATCTGGTCATTATCACATTACAGTTTGTGGGACCTTGCTGTGCGCAAATTGGCTGCCACTTTTCTGACATCATGTGAGTGAAAGCATTTGAAAAGTACTTCATTGGTTGTAAAGTGCTATGGGACGTCCTGAGGTCATGAAAGTAAGAAAAGGAGAATGTGTGAAAGAAATACAGCAAGAGAAAGAGCAAGGCGTATAGAAAAGAGAGACCTACAGGGAGAACAAATGTTTGTGAAAGGCATACAGCGAGGAGGTAGACACAGGACACACAGACAGACTTGCATTTATATAGCGCCTTTCACGACCTCAAGGTACTTTACAGCCAACGAAGTATATTTTGAAATGCAGTCACAGTTGGAATATAGGAAACATGGCAGCCAATTTGCACACAGCAAGGCCCCACAAACAGCAATGAGATAATGACCAGATCATCTTATGTTTCAGTGATGTTGGTTCAGGATAAATATTGACAAGACCTGCCCCAATGGAAGTATGCAAAAAAGAGAAATAGGGAGACAGAAAGAGAGGAAAGCATGCATAAAGAAAGAGATGGAGATGGAAATAATTAGAAGGCAAGAGACAGTTATAGCAGAAGACATACCTATTTATTTTTGTTAATGAACAATCCCATGGGAAATCACAAAGATTGTGAAAAAAAAAACCTAATTAATTTTAATGCTTTCAAAGCAAAAATGTGCAGCGGGGACTGCGTCTGCATCTTCTCCGCACTGAATTATTAAGACTTTTACAATTTTGGCAGGAGTTGTGACAAAAAAAACATTAGGTGTTATGCTTATTCAAAGGATTAAAAGCCCTGTGTCATCCAGGTTAGTAATTGTAGGCAGGACTGCAGAGTCTGGCACAGCCCAGTGGCAACAGTTTCAGGATGACATCATCTGACTGCAGCATGGGCGCAACACTGGGCATGTGCCGAAGCCGGTGGGAATAGATAATTGCGGGCTGGGTTTGTCTAGTTGTGCTGTTGGATAGACGTGGGTTGTCTCCTACACATCCTCCCACTTCCCCTCCCCCCAACCTTTTTCGATTTGGAGTCATAAACACACTCGCTGTCCATCTTCACAATCTCACAGCAAAAAGAACGAACTTGCATTTATATAGCGCCTTTCACGACCTCAGTGCTTTACAGCCAATGAAGTACTTTTTGAAGTGTAGTCACCGTTGCAACGTATGAAACGCAGCAGCCAATTTGTGCACAGCAAGGTCTCACAAACAGCAATGTGATAATGACAAGATAATCTGTTATTAGTGAGGTTGGTTGACGGATAGATATTGGCCAGGACACCGGGGAGAAATCCCTGCTCTTTTTTGAAGTAGTGTCATGGGATCTTTTACATCCACCGGAGAGGGCAGATGGGGCCTCGGTTTAACGTCTCATCTGATATCACAGTTTTGTTTAGAAATATCCTGCGGGAAGCTGTGGAGTTTTACAGGGACTACAAGATAACATTTTATAAATAAACTCATTTCAGGGCTCTACTCATGCAGGCCTGTATGGAACAAAATGGTTCTTAACAAAATAAGCATTTTAATATTCTGCTGCTTGTGGCGGTCTCCTGACCGGCTGGCTGGTTCGGTCTGATTTTCCCCATTCTGGTCAGGTTAGGGAACTGGACTGCAATACTTTTGCTGACAACTCTATCAGATAGCGAACAGGAACAAGAAAACGTCAAGTCCTCCCAAGTCCTGGGTCGAATATATTTAGGTCAGCAGAAAATATTCCTGAGTAATCCAATAGGTACGTAGATACAGCCTGAGCAAAAGGCCTCGTCTGCTCAGAATGTCTGTGTGTGTGTTTTTTTTTAAATATAAAAGCTTCATTTTGTGAATGAGGTAACAAGTATCAATAGAAAGAAAAAAAATTAAAGGAACAAAATTGTAAATGGTGAGAGTGGAGAGTCAGTTATGTGGAGAGACCAGAAAAGTTGGGATTGTTCTCCTTAGAGCAGAGAAAGTTAAGGGGCGATTTAATCGACGTGTTCAAAATTATAAGGGGTTTTGATAAGAGTAAATAGGGAGAAAGTCTTCCCACTGACAGAAGGGTCAGTAACCATAGGACACAGATTTAAGATAATTGGCAAAAAATCCAGGAGGGAAGTGAGGAGAATTAATTTTTTTTTTAAACAGAGCGATTTGTTATGATCTGGAATGCACTGCCTGAAAGGGAGGTGGAAGCAGATTCAATTGTAACTTTCAAAATGGAATTGGATAAATACTTGAAAAAGGAAAAATTTGCAGGGCAATGGGGAAAAAAGCAAGGGAGTGGGACTAACTGGACAGCTCTTTCAAAGAGCTGCCACAGGCATGATGGGCTGAATGGCCGCCTTCTGTGCTGTACGATGCTATGATTGAAGTCAACAAAATTGTTAGAACAGGAAAAATGAACTCGGGAATCTGGGTGTCAGTATGTGCTACAGACCGTCCTTGAACCTGGTGGACTGGCTCAGCTGGGTGATGTTCTTCTGAAAGTTGGGTTAAAGCACATTTTAGGGGCAAAGTGGAGAGACCTTTGCTGTGCATCTGCCCTCTGCTATAGCTGAACTGAGAATGCTTGACGTTGATACTGGGGCCATAAAAATTGGAACTGTTCCATTTCACATTACCAGCACCCCTCAAGTCTATGAACGCAAAGGTCCATATGCCTTAGTCATATATTGGCTCCAACCAAGACTTGAGGCAGACGAACTGCCCTCAGCTGTTCAGCCGACCACCAGGACGTGAGTTGTGGATGTTGCAACCTTCGTTCCCTCCTCCCACCTGGCCTCCATTTGGCACCTCCCCACTACAATCGTGATGCCTAAAAACACGCCATGCAGTGACCCACAGGCACAAACCGTGTCTTACCACATCATGGCACAGCGCCACAGGCTGCCAACACATTGTGCCATCACGTCACCAGTTCAGTTTGTTTTATTTTCCTTTCCCCTTGTGGGTGAATCTCCACCTATTGTGATCTTGTTCTGGGAGGTTTGTGTGTTTCAACCGACGAAGGGGAGTCAGTCGTTCTCCGCACACAGGAAAAACTCCCAGGAGCAGTGAAAGTCCTGGGTCTGTCTGTGCGCGTGAAGGACACGTGAACCAGACACAGTCTAATAAAGATGAGAACAAAGCGGCAACTTCAAAAGTGACTTTGCCGTAGTCGTCAAAGAGCTTTTGTTGCTCCAGTTACAGGAGGACCTGAAGTGCAGGGCTCACTCAGCTCTGGAGCACAAAACAGATATTTAATTTGACAAATTAGTTTGTCTGTAAGGAAACATTAACAGCCGAGGAGAGTCTGGATCTCTGCTTGAACTTTATCCTGTTACTGTAAGCACTGAGTGATTCAACACAGCTGTGGTTAAGGGGCCAGTTAATAGACAAGGGAAAGTAACCTTTCCCAGGATTCACAGTTGCAGTATGTCTCCCCATTTCCTTTTCCCATCAAACCTCGTTAATATTATTTGCCTGATGGGGACCAGGGGGCCTCAGAGTCTGTTTTTTTTTTGCTTTCTTCCTTTATTTGGTTTATGGCAGAAGATGAGATATTGGACTGAGTGGCTGGGAAGGAAGGGGGTTCAGTATTAATACTAGGTTCTATAGTACATCCTCCCCACCTCCACCCACCATGTGCGGTTGCCATCTTCTGAAAATGAACTACACAGAGACCCGATTACCAATGCATTTTTACCCCCAAGGTAATTATGCAACCCCATCCCCCATGCCTCTCGCAGTTGTGTTCTTCCCAGGGCGACACACCATGTGTGGCTGAAAGATCAGACCATCTCCTCCCAGGCCTCAATGAATACAGCTAACAAGAGATGAGAGTGAGCAGCTTGCAGTCACTGCTCTCGTCCTTCCCATAAGGAGGTGCCTACTAACAACAACTTGCATTTATATAGCACCTTTAACGTAGTAAAACACCCCCAAGGTGCTTCACAGGAGCGATTATCAAACAAATTTTGACACTGAGCCACATGAGATATTAGGACAGGTGACCAAAAGCTTGGTCAAAGAGGTAGGTTTTAAGGTGTGACTTAAAGGAGGAGAGGTAGAGAGGTGGAGAGGTTTAGGGAGGGAATTCCAGAATTAAGGGCTTAGGCAGCTGAAGTCAGGGCTGCCAATGGTGGAGCGATTAAAATCAGGGATGCGCATGAGGCCAGAATTGAAGGAGCGCAGAGATGTCGGAGGCTTGTGGGCTGAAGGAGGTTACAGAGATTGGGAGGGGCGAGGCCATGGGGTGATTTGAAAACAAAGGCGTTGCCGAACTGGGTCAGCGAGCACAGGGGTGATGGGTGAAAGGGATTTAGTGCGAGTAAGGGTACAGGCAGCAGAGCTTTGGATGAGTTCAAGGTTACGGAGAGTTGCAAGGTGGGAGGTCGGCCAGGAGAACGTTGGAATAGTGGAACACAGCAAACAGTTTTGGAAAGTCAGCAGAATAAGGGTGGGACAAAAATCAAGCCTGTGGCATTTGGTAGCACAACACAGTAGGTCTCCAACTCAATTGTTTTGCGAGGCAAGTGTTCAACACATGGAACTATGCGTATTGTTGAGGGTGGTACACTGGAAACTGTTTTATGGGTAGCTGTTTCATCAATGGGAATAGAAGCATAGAATCATACAGCACAGAAGGAAGCCATTCGGCCCATCGTGCCGACTCTTTGAAAGAGCTATTCATTTTAGTCTCACTCAGTTAATAGTTAGGTTTGCCAGGCAGATTCCAAAGTGTGGCAGCCCAGTGATGCACATCTCAGCCTACATTGCCGACCTGCTTTTCTTATTTAGGAAAATATAAGGATGCAATTTTTAAAATCACATCCTCGGGTCTCGAGGGGGTGATGTTAAAATGAGTTTTCTTTGAATTTTCCAATGGATTTGTGAAATTGGCCCAGCTTCCCTCCAGATCAGGTCGGAGAGCGTAACTGAGTGCATTGATCACACAGGCCCCTTGCGGTGCCTGGGAAACAAATTTAGACTCCAGATGGATGGGAAGGTAAAGCTAGTTTCCTTTGGTCAACATTTGAAATAGCAGGAGGGCTACTGAGAAAGGAGGTGGGGAAAAAATTAAAGGGGGTGTGGGAAGATGATACGTGTGATTCTGACAAAATGAAATACAGCGGAAATTTGATTATCTGTCTTAATTGAGGCTACACCCCCCCCCACCAATGATAGTTGATAATAATTAACGGATGGTCATACAACCAAAGCATTTCACAGCATAGGAGGTGGCCATTTGGCCCATTGTATCTGTGCTGGTTCTTTGCGAGAGCAATCCAAAATGAATCCCATAGCCAATGTTTTTTCCTCTGCTTCAAATATTTATCAAATTTTCCCTTAAAAGGTGCAATGGTCTGTGCCTCAACTAATCCCAGTGGCAAAGCATTCCATGCTCCAACAACCCTGAGTCCTCAAATCTTTGCAGGACTCTCACCTAATTGCCTGCCCCAGTCCTCTCCAGCTTAGCTGTCAGCATGGTTCAGAGGTAGCACTCTTGACTCTGACCGAAAGTCATGGGTTCAAACCGTTGTCCAGAGACGTGAGCACATAATCTAGGTGACTCTCCGGTGCAGTACTGATGGAGTGCTGCACTGTCGGAGGTGCCGTCTTTTGGATGAGGCGTTAAACCGAGGTCCTGTCTGCCCTCTCAGGTGGATGTAAAAAATCCAATGGCACTTTTCGAAGAACAGCAGGGGAGTTCTCCCCGGTGTCCTGGCCAATATTTATCCCTCGACCAACATCACTAAAACTGGTTGTTATCTCATTGATGTTTGTGGGAACTTGCTGTGCGCAAATTGGCTACTGCGTTTCCTACATTACAACAGTGACTACACTTCAAAAGTGCTTCATTGGCTGTAAAGCGCCTTGGGACATCCTGAGGTCATGAAAGGCGCTATATAAATGCAAAGTCTTTATTTCTTTAACACTCCCCTTCATTGCTGCAGCTGGGGGCAAGATAGCTGGCGCTACCACAGCCGGCCTACTGGCTCACGGTTTCTACACACCACCATCACCACCACCCCACCCCCCACCCCGCCTGCAAATCTGGTTTCCGGACCTAGCAGAGACCCCGGAAAGCCAACCAAGAATGTTGCCACGGCACTGACCGCAGATACAGAGGTGTGCACCGAAGGCAGCACCTGCTCACTCCCAATGGTTCTGTCGGCAGCACTGATCTCACGTGGAGCTGCTGATTTCAAGACAAAATACACAGCCGGCATGTTTAAATGGGATCGCGTCGGTACAGCAGCACATTTAATGGGCAAGTTCTGCACCGGTTTCTAAGGTGACAAGCTCTCTTGAGATCACCCCTGCAGACGCAATTTTCAAAGGTGAGTGGATGCTGCCGGTGGCTCTTACCCCTGTAGTTAGAACCCATGTTTGGTGTCAGTGGCTGGCTTCTTGGGGTCTGTTCTGGGTTGGTGTCACAGATAGGTGCTCGGGGAGGTGGGGGCTTCTGTAAGCTGACAGATCAGTTGATTGATGAGCTGTTGAAGCACTGGCTCATCTTCTCAGCAGAAGGACAACTCCAGCCTTTCCAACACCTCGTAGGAACAGGAGGAGGCCATTCAGCCCCTCGAGCCTGTTCCACCATTCAATTACATCATGGCTGATCTGTATCTTAACTCCATCTACCCACCTTGTCTAACATAAAATCTATCGATCTCAGTTTTGAAATTTTCAATTGACCCCCCCCCGCAACAGCTTTTATGGGGAGAGTTCCAGATTTCCCCTACCTTTTGTGTGAAGAACTGCTTTCTGACATCACCCCTGAATGGCCTGGCTCTAATTTTGAAGTTATGCCCTTTTGTTCTGGACTCCCCCACCATAGAAAATAGTTTCCCTCTATCTACCCTATCAAATCCATTAATCATCTTAAACATCTCAATTAGATCATTCCTTAATCTTCTATATTCAAGGGAATACAAGCCTGCCTTCATAATTTAACCCTTTTAGCCCCAGTATCATTATGGTGAATCTGCACTGTACCCCCTCCAAGGCCAATATATCCTTCCTGAGATGCGGTGCCCAGAACTGAATGCAGTACTTCAGATGGGATCTAACCAGAGTCTGTACAGCTGTGACATAACTCCCATTATTGACAAAAATTCTTGCGGATAATCGCAGCAAGAATAGTTGGAGCGTGAATAATTTAGGTTCCATTGTAGATACAAGAGTGCGTTTTGCCCGCACCGCTCGTACCGTGGAGTTTTGCGCGACAGGAATGCGGATTGAATCACCAGAAAATCGGTTGCACCATGAATCAGCTGCAAAATTTTCCCGATAGTTATGTTGATACCCGAGAGCAAGGTTAATTGCTGCACTCAACAAAAGGCACAGAATAGTGAATCAGGCACTCAACCCACTTTTGGGTACAGGAGCCAATCAAAATAATACCGAGGGCACTGTAATCTTAGCAGGGTAGTGGGCTAGTCTGCTAGAACCTTATCCTGCAAAAATCCGGGACCGATAAGGGTTAAAAAGAAGGCTTTCCCATGACAGGAATCACTTGGTTACACAGTTGTTTTAGTTTTACTCAGTTCACAAATTCAAATAGAGATAAAACGATCTCCAACATCAGTGGCAGACATTCGAGTTTTATCATTCACACCTCGTCATTTCTAATGTTCCTGGGTTACCAACTAATGGGTTACACTTGATGGGTTTGCACCACACCAGCATCTGGACCATCAATAACCATTTTTATTTTGTTTTGATTCACGAGTAAGCAGTTTTTGGGAGTGGGACCTTTCAGAAACGCTCAGTTAGATACATTCTTATTTTCTCCACCATTCTTTTTAAAAAAAGTTCTCTCTGCCTCTTCCTCTCCTGAAGATGCCGACTCCTGCTATGTTCTGTTGGCGCTGGCAACTTCCCATTACCTCACCCCCCAAGTGGCTATTCTCCATCGTGTGCCTCAACTGAGTGACAGCAGGTTATTTTGCCATAGGGACTGACACTCAAACGTGCTACTTGCCAGCAAGGGTGGTGATCGGAAGCAGGCTTATTTCTTTGCCGTTACCTAGCCAAGGGGCACTGGTTGAGAGCAGGTAAACCAGCACTGACCGCGATCAAGCTTGGGACCTTAATGATCTGGAACACGTAGTAGCAAAGCAGGCCGTGCATTCGCCTGTTGAGTCACATGGGGAGCTCCCCCCGCTAGAGGGTTCCACATGTGCCATGAACTGCTCTCCGACTAAGGGGACTTGGTCGCAGGACTTTTGCTAATGGGCACTTTTTCTTTTATCCCCAGAGTGGTCCAGAATGATATGGCTTCCCAATTACTCCCCCTACTCATTAGGAAGTCCTCAGCTCACACAGACCAGGTTGAGATCAGAAATCTACCAAGTGGGTGGAATAATGATACTGGTATAATTAGTACACGGGCAGGCTGACTCCTGGGGATCATGATGCAGCGTTAAGTAATTGCTGGAGTTACAGCAGGTCACAACATATAATTAAGCTAAGTGCCCAAACTGGTTTGAATCACTCCTGAGTCACAATGCTTTAGGTTGAGTGTTTTGTGAAGTTCTTTTTTCCCCCCAGAGATTGAGCAGTATAGAAGCTACAGAGTTTACTGTGAATCAAGATATTATACAGGTGAAAACTGGAGAATAGGGCCCTCTTCCTACTGTTAAGAATTCCATAGAATGTACAGCTCAGAAACAGGCCATTCGGCCCATGTCCATGCCTGTTTTAACGCTCCACAGCAGCCTCCTCCAATCCCTCTTCATCTAACCCCATCAGCATAACCTTCTAATCCTTTCGATGAAACCCATTCACAACCTTAAAGACCTCTATCAGGTCATCCCTCAGTCTTCTCCTTTCTAGAGAAAAGAGCCCCAAGCCTGTTCAACCTTTCCTGACAGGTATGACAGATAGAAACATCAGTTTTAATGAGGGAGACACTCAGTTAATGATATGGATGTAAACACGCAGCCATTTTCCCAATTCAGCACTTTTCACAAGAGCAAAAAATATAATTGAGATCGCTACTCGTGTTAAAGGAATTACAGTGTCTGGGTTTTGTGCACAGCACCTATTGTAACATTATCACAGAGTATAGGTACAGAAAAACGACTCTTGCGCAAGAAGACCATCGCTGAAAGAAGAAAGTACATTAATGTAATTCACCGTAGAGTGGTATGATGTAAGTTTGCATCCACAACTTCCCAATGTGGAATATTCCATTTTCAGCCAAGCTACCCGGGATTGGGGGGGGGGGGGGGGAGGGGAGGAGAGGGGAGGGGAGGGGAGGGAAGAGAAGGAGCAGCAGGATGACACCAATTTTAGGGGGTAGGAGATCCCTATGGGAATGAAACAAAAGCTAGATAATGAATATCGCCCTAGTGGCCATCTTAAGACTGACATTGCATGGGTGGGATATGGTAAAGAGGGACGTAAGACAGCGGAAAAACACGGCCGGAGTTTACGGTGGGGGCTTAAAAAAATGAATTTGGTCCTTTTAGCATGAAGCTGCGCCTCATCCATGACTTGATTGGATAGATAGTCTGACAGCACAAAGGTGGTCTCCGGCTGGAGAGTCTAGAACTAGGGGTCATAGTCTTAAGTTAAGGGGTCGGCCGTTTAGGACTGAGATGAGGAAAAATTTCTTCACTCAGAGGTTGTGAATCTTTGGAATTCTCTACCCGATGGCTGTGGATGCTCAGTTGTTGAGTATATTCAAGACTGAGATCAATGGATATTTGGACACTAAGGGAATCAAAGGATATGGGGATAGGGCAGGAAAGTGGAGTTGAGGTAGAAGATCAGCCATGATCTTATTGAATGATGAAGCAGGCTTGAGGGGCCGTCTGGCCTACTGCTGTTCCTATTTCTTATTTTCCTAATGGTCGTGGGGGAAAGACAGGTGTTGGAGAGGTACAGCTGGGTGTCAGCTGCATACATATCGAAGCTGACCCCATGCCTATGGGTGATGTTGCCGAGGCACAGTATGTTGGTGAGGAAGAGGAGAGGGCCAAGGATAGTAACCATGGGGGGGATCTAGGAGGTGACGGAGTCGGGGCGGGAAGAGAAGCCATTGCAGTAGATGCGCTGGGTGTTTTCTGATAGATATGAGTGGAACCACACAAGGGCAGACCAATGGGCCTGCCCAACGGAGGAGAGATGATGGAGGAGGATGCTGAGGTTCGTCGTATGAAAGGCTTCAGAGATGTCAAGAAGGACACGGAGGGACAGTGCTCCATTTATGATTGTGAGGCAGCAGCAGATCACTTAGCGCAGCATTAAAGCAGCTGTATGTGGGTCGCAATCCCCTGTTTATACAGTATAGTGGAGTGGGCCTCTGTATGGGGCTGCTCCCACAGCAGAAACCTTTCTTTTGATGAATTTACAGGTTCCTTCATTACATCTGTTTATGCAAGCACAGATGGTTTAGCAATGTGGACTTTAAGATGAGCCGGGCACATTCATCCATGTTAACTGGCAATTCTGATAGCATGTTGCCACACCGAACTAACTCAGCGCAGGGGGTCTGAGTGCTGGTGGATGACCAAAAAACCGGGGGCCCCAAATTCCTGGGGGCCGGCAGAATTGGAGTGGAGCGGGACTTAGAGTCGTCAGTCTTCTATGGTCCTGACCCTGTCCCAAATATCGGAATCGGAGTCATTTATATGGCAGGGGAGTAGAGAGAGGAACGGGCAGCTGGGCCATTTCCAGTGTTTCCTGAGAGTCTGCCAGGAATTTCCAAGTGGCACCTTGTCGCTGTGATTAAGGGCTGGCTGTTGTGGACTAAGAAAGCCTCGAATGTAGAAATAATTCTAACGGCAATCGATTGCTCCGCATTTAACACAGTTGTGGTCCTCACCTCTGTCAGGATCTGAGCTCGGTCCGCAAGCACAGCTGCATTACGTGTAAAGTGGGATTTCTGACGGGTGACACCATCCGCCCCAGTACTGCCTCTTCTGTTGACCTCTGCACAGAAGGGCGGCATAGGCGAGAAGTGCCTTCCCCCATTTATCGGATTTTGAGAGGCCCCATTTGCACTGGTTGCTGCCACCCACCCCACGCCACCCACCCTCCAGAAGTTTCAGAGTCTCTGCGACAGCTCACTCAAAGTTACATAGAATTTACAGTTCAGAAACAGGCCATTCGGCCCAACAGGTCCATGCTGGTGTTTATGCTCCACATGAGCCTCCTCCCACCCCTCTTCATCTAACCCTGTCAGCATATCCTTCTATTCCTGTTTCCCTCATGTGTTTATCTAGCTTCTCCTTAAACGCATCTATGCTATTCGCCTCAACTACTCCTTGTGGTAGCGAGTTCCACATTCTAACCACTCTCTGGGTGAAGACATTTCTCCTGAATTCCCTATTGGATTTATTAGTGACTATCTTATATTTATGATCCTAGTTCTGGTCTCCCCAAGCGGAAACATCTTCTCTACGTCTACCCTGTCGAACCCTTTCTCAATCTTAAAAACCTCTATCAGGCCACACCTCAGCCTCCTATTTTCTAGAGAAAAGAGCCCCAGCCTGTTCAATCTTTCCTGATCGGATTAACCTCTCAGTTCTGGTATCATTCTGGTAAATCTTTTTTGCACCTTCTCTGGTGCCTCTATATTCTTTTAATAATAATATGTAAAGCTGACTGGTTGCTTTACATTTAATAGCGATGTCAGCTGCGCGGAATCCGCGCCTGAGGAATTAGCGATGAAGTAACATCCTCACTAGGAATCACTCACAGTACCAGCGCACTGGATAACACTTACTGTTTATTCTACAGACAGAAAGGAAAATTTTGGGATCCAAACACAAGAGTTGTTTTACAACGAGTGAAAACGGCCAACTACAGAAAAGAACAGCTGCTCCCATTCTGCCAGCGTGTTATATATTCCGACACATACAGTGCTATCCTCATTTGCGTTCTTTTCTGGCTCTCTCTTTGACAGATTCCTGGCTGTGCATTATATCGATTCCCAGCCAGCTTTGTGCTCTCCACGGTTCCTGTCTAGAACTGTGGGAAGTTTATCAGAGCTGAAAATGCCAGAGATCCGTCAGTAACGTTTCTTTAAAAGTTTCTGGTACATTTATTGACAGAGCTCTGAAGAATGGGCAAAGCTGTGGCTTTCCAGTCACGAGTCGGCCGCGGTGTCGTTAAACATATAAAAACGCTCCAAAGTGGCCAACTGTATCTGTTCCAGAGGCCGGGCTGCCCGAGTTTTAATCCGAGTTTGCTGCCTTGTGGCTGCACTGAAATCGCTGCTTTTCCTACCTTTGTTGTTAACAGCACGCATTTAAGTGCACAGCCTGGAGTTTCTGCATGATTTCCACCCCCTCCTCCCCCCCCCCCCCCCACAGATAGCGGCTTAATCTGGGCGGAATCGAATGAAATAGCGCTAAAGAGCGCAGAATTTTAAGCGCAAGTGAGTTGCGCCCACGACCACGTTACGTTGGAGTTTCTGCTATCTTTTACGCTGGTTGAAGCAGTTCCCGCCCCCGGATCGGAATGGCGAGTTGCCGCCGATTGCGCCCGTTCGGGAGGGGGTTCATCACACTGCGCCCAGATTCTCGGGCGCACAGGCCCCGTGGTCACATTGATCCAGCATTAATCACCTGTACCTGCAGTGACCAGGCAGTCAATTGAAGCCTGACCCAGGTCTGTTTCTCCTGTGGCTCCTGCAATTACTTGAAATTCAGTTTAAATTAAGTCAATTGATCAAAGACTTGTGGCCAGCAATCAACTGAAGCCGCACAGGTGTGGCCTACTCTACTGCGGTAATTAGTTAATTGAAGACACTCAGTGACCAGCGGTTAATTGTAAATGTCTTAACTTTCTGATCTTCAGCCTCACTCTGAAGGGAATTCCATCCCCTTCCCCCACTTTGTCTTTTATACAACCCCACCCAGCACCTTGAGGCCCCATTGGCCCTGTTCCAGTCACAAATCGATTAGGTTGATGAGTTTGGGCGGAAACTTCAGCGTAACTTCACCTCGGCAAAACCGGTGCAGTATCTGGTGCATTCTGCCGATTGCGCCCCTCGCGGAAACACCATGCCCACATGTTTAGAGCTCCACCATGCCCAAGTTCACAGCGGTGAACAGGCCACTGCCATTTAAACAATATGGCCAACACTACACCTTCAGCGTATAAAAACATTAATGAAACTCTTTTTCTATCGCTTTCTCTCTCTTTCTCTTCCCTCACAGCCTGCCTGACTGTGGGACTTGTGCTTCCTTTCGCTGGAGAGTGAAGCACAGGGAGAGTGTTCTACGAAGGTGGGGCTATCCCAGCACTCTCAGTGGCAGCGAATGGCCTCCATTTAAATGATAGTCCGTATAATTTTACGGTCTCTCCTACGAATGGTGGGGTAGCTCTGGCTCCAGATCATTTCCTTGTCTCCGGCAAGAAAAACAAGGGCAAAACATATCAGGTTATGATCCGGAAACGGAAGAGCAGGAGTTTGCAGTCTCGCACAAAACTCCAGATGAACGTGGGTGCATTGGTACACCCGTTTGTCTAACTCAAGCTTCTCTAGTGGCTCAGTGGGTCCATGGACTTTGTAGTATCAAGTTGAGCTGCACACACCCACTCGTCTGTGTGAAGCTAGCTAGCTCAGCCAGGATGTTAAGAATGGCCTCAGTCTCTCAGCTGTGGAATGGGGAGATGGAGAACAACCAGTCTTTTAATTGCTATCCAATAAGTCTACTGAATAGTGTGCCTGTGGATACTGGGCAAGGTCAAGATTGGGTCTGGCTGTTATGCTCCCTTGGGTGATTAGCCTGCCAGTATTTGTTAGGTAAAGCACCAATAAGTCAGAAGGCTCGAGCCCCACTCCAGAGACTTGAGCACAAAATCTTGGCTGACACTCCAGTACAGTACTGAGGGAGTGCTGTACTGTCAGAGGTGCTGTCTTTCGGCTCGAGACATCAAACCAGACTGCCCTCTCAGGTGGACGCAAAAGATCCCTTGGCACTATTTCGAAGAAGAGCAGGGGCGTTTTCCCCTAGTGTCCTGGCCAGGGGAAAACTCTGGGGATTTATCCCTCAACCAACATCACTAATTGTAAACAATTTTACAACACCAAGTTATAGTCCAGCAATTTTATTTTAAATTCACAAGCTTTCGGAGATTTTCTCCTTCCTCAGGCAAATGTTTCAAGATTTTCTCCTTCCTCAGGCAAATGTTGAAACATTTGCCTGAGGAAGGAGAAAATCTCCGAAAGCTTGTGAATTTAAAATAAAATTGCTGGACTATAACTTGGTGTTGTAAAATTGTTTACAATTGTCAACCCCAGTCCATCACCGGCATCTCCACATCACAACATCACTAAAACAGATTATCTAGTCATTGGGATCTTGCTATGCACAATTTGGCTGCCACGTTTCCTACATTGTAACAGTGACTTCATTTCAAAAGTATTTAATTGGCTGTAAAGCGGTTTGGGACGTCCTAAGGTCGTGAATGGCGCTATATAAATGCAAGTTCTATCTTTCTTTCCACGTTCAGGAGAGGAGGGCAAGATTATAAGCTTTGGAAAACCTATAGCTACTAGCTTGTTACCAAGAGGCTGTTAGAGTGATGCTCTCCTGAAAACCGGTGCCACATAACATTGTCTTTGTGGCCCTCGTTTAGTTCAGGTTGTAGGAGAGCTGGAATAAGGGGTCTGGTTTTAGCAATGTAAACACAGGGAGCCAGACCCAGATAAAGAAGCACCATTATAAAAAGCGCCTTTAAACAAGCAGTAAAATTCAAAGCACTGGCCAAGTACACAATACTGACATCACTTCAGTAGAGGGCGAAGAAAAATATTTCCACAATTCCTAGATGTCCACGTGTGGTCTTTGGCAGGAAGCCATACTCATATTCCCCTCCTCCCTGCCCCCCGAAAGTAAACTTGTGAGAGAATGGGAACTCTGTAAGAGAACCAGATGCCGCCCCTCCCCCAACACTAGTAGTTTCACACACTCTCATGTGCACTTAATTATATTGTGGTTTGTTGTTTTATCAAATTAGTCGGAACCAGTTTGTCCACCGATTAAAATCAAAACCGAAATAAGTCAGACCTTCTAAAGACTTAAAACAAGCAGATTTTTCACAATTCCATTGTACACCCTTCCCCAAGTCAGAACTACACATCGCCGTGCCCCTCACGAGAAACGAGCCACCTTTGCACCTTCTGGGAAGTTGTCCAATGTGTTTAACTTTCAATTAAAAAAAAGTCATTTGTTTGTTCATCAAAAGGTGGGGAATGTTGGCGCTGGGATTCAGAACATCTTCCCACACTTTTCACTTCGTGCATCATTAAACATCCTCGGGTCAGGTAATGGCGCAGGCCGGAGGCAATGGAAAGCTTCCTCTACATTATCCCAACCACAGAAAAAGACCAGTGCTGAGACCACGGTCAACAGTTCCACTGTACTATACAGCGTCATCCATCTCATGTGGGCTTTCGGGAGCGAGATTGGGCGTTTGGCGCCAATGTCTACCGAGGCCCTGCACCCACTAAGAAATGGGCACACCCATTGTAGAACTGTTCATACTTAGGCAAAGAAAGGTTTGGAGGGTCGTGCAGATATTAGCAGGAAATTTCAAATCATATGCTCTGTCCCCAAGTCCAGTGTAAAGGCCCACACGATTCACAGGAAGAATATTGTTGCTGGTCAGGTCATGCCGCAAAAATATTTTATCGCAAAAATAAATAGCTTGAGAGGGGAGAATTTCGTCCAATAGGTGAGGTGAAAGGACAGCGTACGAGCTGCCCACTGCACCACCCTGTCCCAGGTGGTATTGCATTTAAGGTGGGCAAGGAAGCATCCCATGTCCAATGATTTAAAGTGCAGTCGCTTTTGTTTCATAGGCAAACATAGCAGCCAGTCTGTGCACAGAGAGATCCCACAAACAGCAGATGAGATAATTGACCAGTTTAAACTATTTTTGGTGGTGTTAGTTGAGGGAGGAATGTTGGCTACATTGGGGGAACTCCTTGCTCTTCACATAATGCCATTTAACATCTCGTATGAAAGACAGCACCTCACGCAATGGAGCGCTCCCTCAGTACTGTGATGGAGTGTCAGCTTACAATTTAGGCACAAATAGGGCTTGATCCCATAACATTCTAACTTTAAAGGCAGAGACCGCTCCCAACTAAGCTCTGCAGACATTTATTAATCCCACCCTCCCTGCCCTTTTTTGTTACTACGCAGCATTGGACTTTAAACTGAGCAAGAGTAAGTGTGATCCTGCACTGCAAATGGGGGCAGGAGAGAAGGGGTTAAGTACAATTCTGTAAGTCAGGAAGGGGAGAAGGCAAAATATTGTGCACTGTAAATCGGTGGGCAAAATTACAACCAAGAAAATCAAGAGAGTCCTGGGATATGTCACTTGCCTACACTCTTTGCCTCTTTATGATTGAGAAACCAAGGCAGAGAGAGCAAAGTAGCCATTAAGTGACACCAAGCTAGGGATTTAAAAGCTTGTGGATTGTAGGAGGAAGGTAATATAGAGGAAGGTAAGATAAAGGAAAGTAAGGAGATCGACAGTTTTGTGGTCATGGGGAGGAATAACTTTGAGCAGGAGACTGTATGACTAGTGTTCTTTTTTTTTAAAAAGACGTTATTCTTTTCCTCAACTATTTTCTTGGCCAATAACTTAAAATATCCACTACTCACAGCGAATTACAGTAAACATGGCCATATCAGTGCTGGACTGTCCAGCAGGTGTATGAAACAATTGTGGGAAGAAGTGTGCAACAGTGGAAGACTGGTTTATCAGAGTAAATAAGGTGCCAGAGGAAATGTATTATTGGGCTGGACAATAAGAGCAGCAAGCTGGTTTTATTAGATTAGTGAAAACAATTTCTGACACACTGCACAGTGTATATGGATTACAAAGTTACAATGCCAATACAATCTTGACAACCCTCTCTCTGTTCCGCAGTTACTAAACCCGTAAATTTGAGTTTTTTTTCTTCTTGTATGGCTACCAGCCCAGCCCACAGAGCCAAGTCAGTGGCTTGCTTCCCCTTCCAACCATGGAGAGGGGGAGGGAGCACCCAAGTGTACTGTATATTTAGTTTGTGGTTTCCATTAGCCTCATCTATTTACTGGCATTTTTTAAACTTGAAGGAATTGAGGGATAGTTGCATTATCCAAACTAACCCAGACAACCGTGGATTTTACTTAAAAGCTGATGTACTAAAGATTGTTTACATGTAGGCACCATTTCAGTTCCTCATTTTAAAATTAAGACCTTTAGTATTTTATGTGGTCCATTTCACTCACGTTTCCTGCCTGGTATGCACCAACTCACTCGGGGCGGAAGTTGCAGGTGGCCTGGTTCCTGGACTCTTCCAATGCTTGTCCTGAGAGAATCTTTTGGAGGGGCACAAGAAGGGCCTAGGTGGCGATCAGCTTATCCTAGCCGCGGGGGGAGATGGAAGCGCTCCACCGCCAAGTGACCTTCTTCTCTAGCAGCATGGTTGCAAACCCATGGAGGGGGGTGTGCAGCAGATATTGCAGGCAAACCCATGCCTTATGGTTCAGCAGAGAAATAGGTGATCAAATGGATTGCCAAGAAGGGTTTTTGAGGTCAGGACAGTGGACTTACTTAAGAGAGCGCTAGGTGTTTGTAATGGGAGGACAATAGGACTGGGTGTTCTGGAAAGATGAGATCAAATTAGCCAAAGGGCCTCCTTCATCCATAGCTATCTTGTGATCTTTCATGCGCGCTACAAACATCCCATTGAGATATTACTCCATGTCCTTCAGCCACTGTCAAACCTTGCTGTGAGTTGTTGACATTATATGGTCACATGGTATTTAAATACCATCCATCTATCAAACGAGACGTTAACCTGAGGCGCCGCCGTGGACGTAAAAGATCCCGTGACACTATTTCAAAGAAGAGCAGAGGAGTTCTTCCGAGAGTCCTCGCCAACGTTTATCCCCCAACAAACATCACTAAAACAGATTATCTGGTCATTATCTCATTGCTGTTTGTGGGACCTTGCTGTGCGCAAATTAGCACCATGTTTCCTATATTACACGGTGACTACACTTCAAAAGTACTTCATTGGCTGTAAAGCGCTTTGCTACGGCATGAGGTTATGAAAGGCGCTATATAAATGCAAGTTCTTTCTTTCTCTTTCTAAATGTCTTCAAGATATCTAGCTGTTAACGTGCGCTGTTCAGTAATTGGTTTTACCGTAAATGAGGGACACAAAATGTATAATAAATGGCACTGCAAGGACTGTTTTGTCCTTGCATGGCACAATGTTAAATGTGGTGGAAAACAAGGCTTTAATTTCAGCCCAATGAATAAATAGGTTATTCTTTCCAGCCCAGCTTAAAACCATCCCATATGTTTTCAAGGGACATACTCAAGAAACCTGGCTTTGTAGCAAACTGCACTGAAAAGCTAAAATGAAACCAAGTCAAGCACTCCTCGTTGGGAGCAGAGCCAGCAAGATCTGGGTGTCAAGAGAGTTCATGTTTTTTTTTAGACTTATAAAAAGTGATCTAATGCAGTGTTCAGAAGGAGCCTTCCTCTGGACCTGTTCTGATGCAAGACTGGCTCAGTTGAATAGTCTGGAGTCTGTTCCGGTTGGAGCTTTGCAGTAAATAACCATGGCCCAAACCACAGATTCACTGGACTGAGTTTTCAGGCCTCCTACCCGCCGGAAACTGGGTGGTAGCCGACTGAGAACGGAGTGCAAGAACTTACCGACCCGTTACCGCCATTGCGGTGGCCAGCGCCATTTTTGCTGGGGTCCTCCGAGTAGGCGGCCACTGAGGACGCCCAGCTGATTCAAATATTTTAATCGGGAGGTCCTATGACATCGATTGGACCCCCAGTGCCATTTTTGGACTGAACTGGGCACCGTCCAAAGAACAAAGACTTATCTTTACAGGTGTGGCCGATGATGGAGAACTGCACGTTTGTCACTATTTGCACTCTTCCGATGTAAATGTGCCAAAGTGTACAAGTGAAATGACCTTGCTTTCCCAGGCAGTCTTCCATTCAAGTCTATGCCAGGTCCAAACCCGCTTAGCGTCTGAGATCAGGATTATTCTGGAGTGGTGTGAGAGTGGGGACCCAGCAGAGCAAAATAAGGACTTGGGAGTTGGGACGAGTGTCTGAAGATAGGTACCGATGGTAAGTGAAATTCGAACTCAAGAAAATGAGGACAGAGTAGGGTTAAATCCCGAGTTTCTCAGTCAGGGCCAGGGCGCAGAATTAATAGTAAACATTTTTCAACTAACATCATTAGGAAGAGTCTCAGAGTGCACATTTACAGGACGATTGTAAATCAGTAGACTCCATCTGCCTGCCATCGCTTTTAATATTATTATAAACACTCTGCTTTAGAAACAGTAAGGATGTTAAGTGCACTGGCACAGCATCAATTTTTTTTTGGAAAATTGGGCACCATACCTAAGGGGTAGGGCTGGAATGGACGAGTTACTCCCTCAGGCGGCTTCTGTTGAAGCCTGGCACTGAATTAGGAGATTTTCGATGCCTGGCCTCTTCATGTTGCACTCACTTGTCAAACTCAGTCTGGAACAATTCACAACCATTTGTAAACACACGGGTTCCTGCTTGACTCCTGAGGTCAGGCACCTTTTAGGGCTGTGTGGCAGTGGGCCGTTTAGCTTTTGCCAAGTGGAGACAAAACAAGGTGAAAGACGGACTTGGGAACATTTGTTTGCTCTCAGTATTATTCTGATTCATGCATAGAATCTCAGTATTTTAAGAGACATCTGTACTGCCTCAAAGACTCAGCAGTTTCCTACATTACAAAAAGTGTAAAGCACTTTGGAATGTTCTGAGGTCATGAAAGGCGCTTTATAAATGCAAATTCTTTCTTTCGTAGCTAAAGGTAATGAGCTACACAGCGCAGAAGATCCCAGGCTTGATTCCCTGGCCTGTGACGTTAGCTGATTTCAGCTGGCGTGGCAGGCCCCTAATTTTAACTCTGGGTCGAGTGGGTGGCGAGGCCAGCCGGTCGCACCCGCTGCTGCAGAAATCGGGCACAGGATACTTTAACTCCCGGGCCTTGTGATCTCACTCGTGCCAGTGACTCCTGCTGGGCATTAGGCGAGGGCAGGCTTGCGTTTGGCTGTGATGCCTCCCCCAAAGTCGAATAGCTTGCTGAGGGGTCACTGCCTAGGCTCAAACGGAAAGAACGGCCACTGGCGCAGAATGCCGGAGAGGGTTCGGTGAAGCAAACCTCAGCATAAGTCAATACCTACAGGAGAGGGGGAGACAAAGGCGGGGGAAGAAACTAGAAAATAAAATATAACTATCAGGAAAAACTGAGGGCTGGGGCTCTTTTCTCTAGAAAAGAGAAGGCTGAGGGGTGACCTGATCGAGGTCCTTAAAATTATGATGAAGTTTGATCGGGTAGACGAAGAGAGGATGTTTCCACTTGTGGGGGAGACCAAAACTAGGGGTCACAAATATAAGATAGTCACTAATAAATCCAATAGGGAATCATGGAATCATAGAAAGGTTACAGCACAGAAGGAGGCCATTCAGCCCATCGAGTCTGCGCCGGCTCTATGCAAGAGCAATCCAGCCAGTCCCACTCCCCCGCACTATCCCCGCAAGTGTTTTACTTTCAAGTACTTATCCAGTTCCCTTTTGAAGGCCATGATTGAATCTGCCTCCACCATCCCCTCAAGCAATGCATTCCAGATCCTAACCATCTGCTTTGTAAAAAAGTTTTTCCTCATGTCACCTTTGGTTCTTTTGCCAATCACCTTAAATCTATGCCCTCCGGTTCTTGACCCTTCCACCAATGGAAACAGTTTCTCTCTATCAATTCTGTCTAGACCCTTCACGATTTTGAATACCTCTATCAAATCTCCTCGCAACCTTCTCTGTTCCAAGGAGAACAACCCCAGCTTCTCCAGTCTATCCACGTAGCTAAAGTCCCTCATCCCTGGAATCATTCTAGTAAATCTCAACTGCACCCTCTCTAAGGCCTTCACATCTTTCCTAAAGCCCAGAACTGGACACAATATTCCAGTTGTGGCCGAACCAGTGTTTTATAAAGTTTGTTTCATAACTTTATAGTCATGTTTCAAGACTTCATCAAGTCATGTTCCATCGAGGCTTCCTTACTTTTGTACTCTATGTCTCTATTTATAAAGCCCAGGATCCCGTATGCTTTTTTAACCGCTTTCTCAACCTGCCCTGCCACCTTCAACGATTTGTGCACATATATCCCCAGATCTCTCTGTCCTGTACCTTTTTTTAGAATTGTGCCCTCTAGTTTATGTGGCCTCTCCTCGTTCTTCCTATCGAAATACATCACTTCGCATCCACATCTTCGAATTCAGAAGAAACTTCTATACCCAGAGAGTGGTTAGAGCGTGGAACTTATTATCAAATGGAGGCAAATAGCATATATACATTTAAGGGGAAGCTAGATAAACACACGAGGGAGAAAGGAACAGAGAGTTATGCTGATGGGAGGAGGCTCGTGTGGATCATTAACATTGACATAGACCAGTTGGGCTGAATGGCCTATTTCTGTGCTGTTAATTCTATGTAACGAGGAACAACATTCCCTCATGTCCCCCCAGGGTTAATAATTGCTGGCAGCTCCAATTGCTTCTCCGACTCATCCGTGCTAATATCCTGTGCATAACTGTCTATCAATCTTCTAATGCAGATGTTACAGTGACAGACAGCCTGTGCGTACAGGTAGTGTGAAAAGCTGGAGACCAGTGCGGCGGGGACTGCCCTGTTACGGGTTAGGCGCAGTGATTAATTACTTACAGGATGTCACTAAGCCGTGACCGTTAATTGGGTCTCGGAGATTTCAGCTCAGCTAACTCGGCAAACATTAAACACAAATCAGCACGCGCTGTGGTTTTTGCTCCCCACCCCCCGCACCCCGCACCTCTTGCAGGAGAGGATCATGTTCCCTGGCTTGTCTGTACGTGCCATTTCTAAGTGCTCTCTCCAGGTGTGTGCTGCTTACCTTGTGGCGGTCGGCGGGTGGAATGTTGTAATTCTCCGCCCTCAGGTTGGAGGCAGCAACAATGAAATCCATGTGGAAGTTTGTGTCGTCGTCCTGCGAATTTAATAATTCTCATTACTTAAAAAAAAAGGAATTGTGCAGCTCTGTATATAAAAAAAACGTAGCTTTTTTTTTTGTCGGTTTTATTGAATAACTTCTTCCCCCTTTTTTTCTCTCAGTGATTGCCCCCTGTGGCATTTACTATTGTTCCAAAATCTGCCAGCTGTGTCAGCTTGGCTCAGTTGTTCAGTTTCAAGCCTCACACCAGGCCTTAAGAGCCTAAACTAGATTGCAGTGCAGTGTTGAGTGAGTTTACTTTTAAAAATGGTGTGGACTCTTTAATGGATAAATCCTAACTTACCAAAATCTGTCAGTTTTAGCAACGTCAGCTAGATGTAAACTAATGGGCATATGGATTTAAACTTTGCTCACACCTCTGTGCTCACAAAGATAAAAGATTGGATGCCCCCGTGTTAAGATACGTCATAAATTCAATTATTTTTTTTCTTTTACTGTTCAGCTGCTAAGAGGAGCATAATTACATCCAGGGGCGATTTGTTTTTTGATTTCCCTCCATTTGGGAAAGCACATTACTTGTGCTGGGAACTTGCAGTGGTGTGGAGGGGCTGGGTTGGGGGGTGGAAACGGAGGGGGCATGGAGGAAGTAAGGGAGGGAGGGGACAGGAGAATAGGAATTGCTGGTGTCAATGTGTCCCATTGCTGAGTGAACTATCTATGTGAGCGGATGATGTCGACCTGGGAGTAGGTGCTACACTTTGTCAGACGGGTATGGTAGCCTAGTGGTTATGGCACTGGATTAACAACCCAGATGTCATGAGTACAATTCACACCATGGTAAATTTGCGAATTGAATTCAATAAATTTGGTAATTGGTGGGCACCAGAAAATGATGGTTCTTATAATAATCCAACTGGTTCACTGTAGGGAAGGGAGCCTGCCACCCCTCTGTAGTCTGGCCTACATGTGACTGCAGTTCCACACTATGTGGCTGTCTTTTAAAAACCTCGGGCAATAACAGTTGCTCAACAGTAACAGTTCATCTTAATTCCGGTTCTTGACACAATGTCTTCAATTCCCATGATCAGTACAGGTGCAATTAGTTCAGTACTTCCATAGGAACAGGAGTAGGCCATTCAGCTCCTCGTGCCTGCTCCGCCATTTGATAAGATCATGGCTGATCTGTGATCTAACTCCATATACCTGCCTTTGGCCCATATCCCTTAATACCTTTGGTTGCCAAAAAGCTATCTATCTCAGATTTAAATTTAGCAATTGAGCTAGTATCAATTGCCGTTTGCGGAAGAGAGTTCCAAACTTCTACCACCCTTTGTGTGTAGAAATGTTTTCTAATCTTGCTCCTGAAAGGTCTGGCTCTAATTTTTAGACTGTACACCCTACTCCTAAAGTCCCCAACCAGCGGAAATAGTTTCTCTCTATCTGTTCCCCTTAATATCTTATAATAATCCCTGTAGGATTCCCAGTGAGAACCTGGATAGGGGCAAGGCATACCCAAGGTCAACCTGATCTGCCCACTGCATTCAAGAGGATGAAGACCGAGATGAAAGGGTTTTTTTTTTAAAGTTACTTTCTTCTCAAATATCAAGACATACTTGAGACTGGGAATTACACTGGATGGAGGATCAAGCTCCACTCTTGCTATATTTTTTAAAAGAAAACCAGTTCTAAATTGGTTTCAACTCTTGTCACTAGATCCATGCTTTCGTTCCATTTCCTGTGCAAATTGGATCGATTTGTAATTTTAACAAAAAAAATTTGCGGTTTCTGCAACCTTTAACCTCAAACATCTGTGTAACTTCTGGAGCCAAATGAAAGAGCTGCCAGAGCTTAACTGCCTTTGCTGGTCAATTGTGACAATGCAGAAGGATTTATTAGCTTCACAACAAGGAAAAAAAACCCCACCGGGTTAGGGAAAGGAACCAGTCACACTTTCTATTTTAATAACAAGGCTTAATAATCCCCCCCCCTCCCGTCCCCTCCAAAATCCTCTTGCCTACAGGACTGGGATGACTTCACTGCTGTTGCTTTGCGCTCTGTACATTTTGTTCTTGGTCAGTCAGATGTATGGCACACAAATGGAAACCCATCGCTATGTTTGAGAGTCTCTGATCTAAGCTCTTGGGATATCTAGAGCTATGGAATTTCTGTTTGATACACAGTATTCACTCTATCCCCATAGCAACACACTCCACTTACCCAAGTCCAGAGAACGCAAGTGCGGGTTGGCAGGTCCCAAGCACAGGGATTCCTAAGTGTATGTAAGGGGACTGCTGGACTTTAACCAGCTAAAACTGCCAGTATAGAGCACTGATAAACTTCCCAATGCTTGGACCACCAGCTAGGACATATCCTCTGCATTTGGGCATTGGCTTTCAGGGTTATCTGGAGCTGAGTGGGAAGAATCCCAGAGGTCAGTGGCAGGTCTACTCCTCCAGATTCCATTACTGAGCCAGGCCAGCTAGTCTATCTTCCATGGTACAATGCAATACTGTGGACCTGTCTAGTTCAGGTATCACATTACTCAGCCTACCAGAAGGATAACTCAGTATGAACTTGCATCACTAAGTTGTCATCTTGGAGCCAATTTGACTGCAAAGAGACCATGTTTACCTTTCTCCCCTGCCTGCTCCTCCCCCCCAGGAGATAGTCATTTGTTGGCTGCTGGGTTCTGCAGATGTGCCCATCATAAGTAATTAATAAATCCACAGATCCTTGAATAAACTGCTAGCAGCCAAAACCCTTCAAAATGTTTCCTGGCTCAGTTACAAGCTGTCCAGTGACGCCATCCCCACAAGAATGTAAGGATTTCTGTGTCTGTTGCCTGAGGAGCGGAAACCTGGAACCAAGAAGGGCGGCAAGAAAGCCATGAGTAAAGTCATGGCAAAGGGCAGCAACAAACGGAGAAGGTCGAGGAAAGAGAGTTACTTCATCTACATCTACAAAGCGATGAAGCAGATTCACTCTGACACCGGCATCTCCTCAAGGCCATGAGCATCATGAGCTCCTTTGTGAACAATATTTTCGAGGGCAGCGCGGGTAAAGCTTCTTGCCTGGCCCATTACAACAAGCGCTCGACCATCAGATCCAGGGAGATCCAGACTGCCGTGCGCTTGCTGCTGCCGCCTGGGGGAAGCTGGCCAAACGCGCCACGTCGGAAGGGACAACGGCTGTGACCAAGTACACCAAACAAGTAAAAAAAAACTCCACAATGTACTGAAAAAAAAAAGAATGCACTGTATGAAGGAGAAGTGATGGTGTTACAAGAAGAAAGCTAACATTGCAAACTAGATTTTTCCACACGACACAACATTCAGAGCTCAGGGCAGCAGAATGTTTGAAGAGTAAACTGTTGAAACAATTACATCGAACATAACAGAGTAGGGTAGAGCTCATCTGAGATCATCGTTACTTCATTACCCCTGTCACCGCAAAGAGGAGCCTGCAAACCTCGACCAAATCAAAATTTAAAAGATATACCTGGCAGACGGAAGTGCCAAGAACTCTCCAAGAAAAGCAATTAGGATGAAGGGAAAACGTGACGAGTTCATGCAGAGGTTCTTCGATGAACCAGCAATAGATGAGGCTGAATTTACCTTCTCAAAGTCAATCGGTTGCATCTTGCATCCACTGAAGGTCTCATGAGAGGCAAGGTACATTTTCACCTCCTCCAACCTCTCACTATCTGCAAGAAAAAACAATAAAAGAGAAAGTTAGTGGCATAGTGTGAAGCTGATGAGAAATCTGTCCTACCCTGTAAGTGGATTACATCATGTCTTGGCTTTATCCTTTAAATATTAGGAGAGGCGACTTTTTTTTTCTTCCGGCAGAAGATGATCAGAAAAATTAAAACGGCCAAAAATGATCATCCGTTTATGTATTTGGGGGTTTAATAAGATTATTTTGGTTTCTGCTATCTGTCTGAATCAGCTATTTTATTGCGTGCACTCTTATTTTGGACCAAGGTGTTGGTGAAATGCTACAGAGGGCAGCAAGCAGCTATTGTCAGGCCCCTGAGCTGGGTAATGAAAGACAATTCTGCTCCATCCTAACAAACTGCTAATATTCGGATTTGCTGAATTCAGTCGCGGGAAAATTTAATTTTCTGAAAGCTGCAAAGATTTATCCAAAAAATATTTTTTTTTAATGAAAACACACGAGTGCATATATATATATACACACATATATATCAGAATGAGCACACTGACACTAATGGGAAGCAGTCACACTCCCAAGGACATCACTGGAGCGAGTCTGCTCGAATATTTACCCGGCCAAACAGATCACTTGCCGAGCTCAGTTGAGGCGTGCAAAATTCAATTTTCAGATCAAATTTATAACAGAAAATAAAAATGGGAAATAAATGTGGGGCATTGTGAGCGGAAAAGAGCTCAACATTCCCAATACTCCCCACAGCTGCCCTCTCCTTTCATGCCGATAACAGAGGTTTCGGATAGTTACATAGTACTTACGGCACAGAAACAGGCCATTCGGCCCAACAGGTCTATGCTGGTGCTTATGCTCCACGCGAGCCTCCTCCTGCCTTACTTTATTTCACCCTATCAACATATCCTTCTATTCCTTTCTCACTCGTGGACTTATTTAGCTTCCCATTAAATGCATCTGTGCTATTCGCTTCAACTACTCCACGTGGTAGCAAGTTCCACATTCTCACCGGTCTCTGAGTAAAGAAGTTTCTCCTGAATTCCTTATTGGACACCCCCACAAATGGAAACATCACCATCAGTCGGCAATGGGGAAATGGTTTGTAACTGCAGGCTTTGCCATCATAATAGCTCACTTGTTTTGACACTGACAGTAATCAGAAAGTATATTCTCATCTGACAAACTGCTGCATCCATTAACATTTTAAGCTTGCTGCCCCTGCCATCAAAGTAGCTTTGTTTTAAATGCACCCAAATCAAAAAGGATTTCCTCTTACAGTCTAGCAAAGAAAGGCAATGACAAATTATAAATCGAGACACGTGATCCTCACACTGGATGTGCCGTCCCTTTCTTGTCCCATTGTGATATTATGATCACCTGACAATCATGATAAACACACAATAATAGATTGTGCCCACCAAGGCTTGGCCTATTCACTTGGAACAATCGGAATGCATCTTTAGGGCGAGAGAGGGGGTTGGGACTCCTTGGGCACAATTTTAAAAGGGAAAAACGGGTGGGTTGGGGGCGGGGGGCATTCAAAATCGCAACCATTTCAAACCCGTCCCCAACCTGCCTACTTCTGGTTTTCAACAGGGCGGGACGAGGGGCAGGCGACCAACCCACTCCCAGCAGGCAGGTTGGTGATTAAAACCTTTCAAGGAAGCTGCAGGCCTCCATTTTTCCAGAGTTTCCAATTTTTTTTTATTCGATCATGGCGTTGCTGGCGAGGCCGGCATTTATCGCCCATCTCTAATTGCTCTTGAGAAGGTGGTGGTGAGCCGCCTTCTTGAACCGCTGCAGTCCGTATGGTGAAGGTTCTCCCACAGTGCTGTTGGGAAGGGAGTTCCAGGGTTTTGACCCAGCCACGATGAAGGAACGGCGATATATTTCCAAGTCGGGATGGTGTGTGACTTGGAGGGGAACGTGCAGGTGGTGTTGTTCCCATGTGCCTGCTGCTCTTGTCCTTCTAGGTGGTAGAGGTTGTGGGTTTGGGAGGTGCTGTCGAAGAAGCCTTGGCAAGTTGCTGCAGTGCATCTTGTAGATGGTGCACACTGCAGCCACGGTGCGCCAATGGTGAAGGGAGTGAATGTTTAGGGTGGTGGATGGGGTGCCAATCAAGCGGGCTACTTTGTCCTGGATGGTGTCGAGCTTCTTGAGTGTTATTGGAGCTGCACTCATCCAGGCAAGTGGAGAGTATTCCATCACACTCCTGACTTGTGCCTTGTAGATGGTGGAAAGGCTTTCAACCCCTGGGGGCCAGGATTTCAACCCATAGGGGCTGGGATTCCCGGTCCTTCTCTTTTACGCCACATGAAAGTAGGCGAGAAGGCCTGAAACTGCCAGGTATTTGGCTTTCTGACACAGGTTGTGGGCCCGGAGGAGCAGGAGTGCTTCCCCCAGGCCCAACAAGCCTACCTGTAGCGAGCCCCCAGTGATCGTGGATCACCCTCCCCACAACGATCTCCGACCTTCGCCCCCATTCCCTCCCTCCAACGATTGCAGACCCCCGCGATGACCCCAGATCCTGATACCCCCGGTGACTTACCCCCCAATCCCTCACCCATGACTGCCTCCCTCCGCACCCCGTGCCTCCCCCGCCCCCCCCCCCCCATCCATACAAACAAAGACTTACCTGAACACGTCCTCTCCCTGGCTGGTCTTCCGTCCAACCGAGACCAGCCTGTCAATCAGCCAGTCTGTTGGACAGGAAACCGACAAAAAAATAAATAAAAGACGTCCTTACGTCAAAATCGTAAGGACGTCCGGGAAACCCCTACTTCTGGGTTTCCCATCTGCAATTTGATCCTCCACCCCGTTCCCGGCTTGGGGGTCAAAATCATGCCCCTTGCATTCACACAAAATAACAGTTACAAAGTAAAAAAAAAACATTTGGGTCACAAAGGAATGCTGGGATCTAGATTCACCTCCGGGATTCTCTTCATTGGAAGCGGCCAATCCCAGCTACGATGAGGTGGACAGATAATGAGCGTAGACCAGGCACTTCCGCCAAAGAAAGGAAGGTAAAAATTGGAGTGGAACACACTCCTGAGACTGCCCTCACACATCTCCAAGCAGACAGCCATATTGACTCATTGCAAGAGGTCGCGGAACAGAACTCCAGCCTGTCCTTTTTACGTCAGGAAATGTATGTGATGTGAGCCCAACGAGAAAAATCATAAAATAATCTTGCAAAAATAGAGCCTTTTATGACGCATGCACACGTTCCATTTTTTTTTGCTTAAAAAAACAGCATAGAATCATAGAAGTTACAACATGGAAACAGGCCCTTCGGCCCAACATGTCCATGTCGCCCAGTTTATACCACTAAGCTAGTCCCAATTGCCTGCACTTGGCCCATATCCCTCCATACCCATCTTACCCATGTAACTGTCCAAATACTTTTTAAAAGACAAAATTGTACCCGCCTCCACTACTGCCTCTGGCAGCTCGTTCCAGACACTCACCATCCTATGAGTGAAAAAATTGCCCCTCTGGACCCTTTTGTATCTCTCCCCTCTCACCTTAAATCTATGTGCCCTCGTTATAGACTCCCCTACCTTTGGGAAAAGATTTTGACTATCTACCTTATCTATGCATGAACAGCAAAGGTGACCAGTTGGTTTATACGAAAGAACAATGCAAAGGTAACGCTGTCTCTCTTATGTGATATTGAGCGACAACACAAAACACGAAGAGAATCATTAATGGGCAAACCTACCCACTGGACTTTCAGTCTCCAGCTCTTTGTCGCTGGTGTGGATTGTGACCCCCGATTTTGGAGTGAATGGAGGAACATTGACGGACAGAAGCATCTTCTGGATTGCAGCTCTGTCCTTACATCCTGGTATGGAATAGTTCTCCGCATACAGGTTAGCTGCTGCTACAACGTAGTCCATGTGGAGGGTCTGTCAATTAAAGGGAAAGAAAGTCAGCCAATACCAATGCACACAAAATAGAGGGATAGAACTGAAAAGCAGAGGAGTTATGTTAAACTTGTATAGAATCTTGGTTAGACCACGCTTGGAGTATTGTGCACAGTTCTGGTCTCCATATCATAAAAAGGTGCAAAAAGATTTACTAGGAGGATACCTCAGAATTGAGAGGTTATACCTATCAGGAAAGATTGAACAGGCTGGGGCTCTTTTCTCTAGAAAAGAGAAGGCTGAGGGGAGATCTGATAGAAGTCATTAAGATAATTAAAGGGTTATGATAGGGTAGATGTAGAAAAAATGTTTCTACTTGTGGGGGAGTCCAAAACCAGAGGTCATGAATATAAGATAGTCACTAATAACTCCATTAGGGATTTCAGGAGAAACTTCTTCACCCAAAGAGTGGTAAGAATGTGGAACATGATACCACCAGTGCACCATGGCTGCGGTGTGTACCATTTACAAGATGCACTGCAGCAACTCGCCAAGGTTTCCTTGACAGCACCTCCCAAACCCGCGATCTCTACCACCTAGAAGGACAAGGGCAGCAGGCACATGGGTACACCATCACCTGCACGTTCCCCTCCAAGTCACACACCACCCTGACTTGGAAATATATCGCCCGTTCCTTCATCGTCGCTGGGTCAAAATCCTGGAACTCCCTTCCTAACAGCACTGTGGGAGAACCTTCACCACATGGACTGCAGCGGTTCAGGAAGGCAGCTCACCACCACCTTCTCAAGGGCAATTAGGGATGGGCAATAAATGCCGGCCTTGCCAGCGACGCCCACATCCCATGAATGAACATTAAAAAAAAAATTAAGGAGTGGTTGAGACAAATAGCACAGATGCATTTAAGGGGAAGGTAGATAAGCATGAGGGAGAAAAGAATAGAAGGATATGCTGATAGGGTTAGATGAAGTAGGGAGGGAGGAGGCTCGTACGGAGCATAAACGCTGGCATAGACCAGTTGGGCCGAATGGCCTGTTTCTGCGCTGTAGACTCGATGTAACTCGATTTAACAACGGAGTTCAACATTTACCAAATTTTCAAATATCAAAATCCTTTCAAACATCCAAAGCATATTTTCCAGCAGCAAATTACATGCACATTTTTTAAAAAATTACTATTTTTGCACTCTCTCCCTAACGTCTAGTGAGATCCTGTAAATAGACTGTTACAATAGAGAGCTTGGAATAGGAGAGAGGGGTAAAACAAGGGGCAGCTCCACACAGTCCCGGAGATACCTTCTATATTATATAATCACATTAAATCACATCCTTTTTCTAATTACCCACAGTGATACTCATCGGACCAGAGTGTCTAAGATTTGAGTGGGCTGTCTGGAAATTTCTAAAATGTGAACCACACGCCAGAATTCCAGCCTTCAAAACAGAGCTCCATTTTTTTCCATTTACTTCTC